>NC_053028.1:483330033-483537358 GCF_003073215.2 Triticum urartu
AACAGTTTTCGATAAGTAAGAGTGTCAAACCCAACGAGAAGCTAAAGGCAGAACAAATATTCCCTCAAGTTCTATCGACTACCGATACAACTCTACGCACGCTTGACATTCGCTTTACCTAGAACAAGTATGAAACTAGAAGTACTTTCTAGGTGTTGTTGGATAGGTATGCAAGATAATAAAGAGCAAGTAAATAAAAAGTAGGGGTTGTTTAGATGAAGACACAACTAAGTTAGGTTTAGTAGAGAGTTTGTTGTTACGAGAAAGTTATTTGTCCCTAGGAAATCGATAACTAGACCGGTGATCATTATTACAATTTTATTTGAGGGAGAGGCATAAGCTAACATACTTTCTCTACTTGGATCATATGCACTTATGATTGGAACTGTAGCAAGCATCCGCAACTACTAAAGATTCATTAAGGTAAAACCCAACCATAGCATTAAAGCATCAAGTCCTCTTTATCCCATATGAAAACAACCTACTTACTCGGGTCTGTGCTTCTATTCACTCACGCCACCCACCATAAGCAAATCATAAACATATTGCAACACCCTACAGCGGGAATCCCTCACGCTTGCGCGATACGGAGAGCACCATAGGACAGCACCAATAATAAAACATACAACTCAAACCAATCTTGATCATCAAATAGCCATTAGGACAAAACAGATCTACTCAGACATCATAGGATAGCCATACATCATAGGGAAATAATATATAGCGTTGGGCACCATGTTTAAGTAGAGATTACAGTGGGTAAGAGAGAGGTTACACCGCTGCATAGAGGGGGGAAGAGTTGGTGGTGAAGGCGGTGAAGTTGTTGGTGAAGATGACGGTGATGATGATGGCCCCCGGTGGCACTCAGTAAGGGGGAGAGGGGACCCCTTCTTCTTCTTATTCCTTGACCTCCTACCTAGATGGGAGAAGGGTTTCCCCTCTAGTCCTTGGCCTCCATGGCGTGGGAGGGGTGAGAGCCCCTCCGAGATTGGATCTGTCTCTCTGTCTCTCTCTGTTTTTGCATTCTCTCCTGTCTCTGTTTCACCGTTTTGTGTATATATAAATATATATGGAGATCTGTAACTCCGATTGTCCTGAAACCTTCATCGTGATTTTTTTCCCCGAAAATTAGCTTTCTTGCGGCAAAAGAAGAGCGTCAACCGCCTTACGGGTGGCTCACGAGGGTAGGGGGTGCGCCCAGGGGGCAGGCGCGCCCCCTGCCTCGTGACCACCTCGGGCACCGTCTCACGTGGATTTTTCTTCTGGAATTTTCCAAATATTCCAAAAAGTATCTCCGTCCGTTTTTATCCCATTTGGACTCCGTTTGATATGGATATTCTGTGAAACCAAAAAGATGCAACAGACAGGAACTGGCACTGGGCACTGGATCAATATGTTAGTCCAAAAAATAGTATAAAAAGTTGCCAAAAGTATATGAAAGTTGTAGAATATTGGCATGGAACAATCAAAAATTATAGATACGACGGAGACGTATTAGCATCCCCAAGCTTAATTCCTGCTCGTTCTCGAGTAGGTAAATGATAAATTGGCGGTGCATCCATCTTTTTTATCATTTACCTAGTAGGATCCATCCATCTTTTTTCATTATAGAACAAGCCCACTGTCCTCGAGTAGGATGCACCTCGAGTTATCACGAAGCCCATCATTGGAATATACAAGCCAAGTTCTATAATGAAAATTCCCACAAGTATATGAAAGTGATAACTCAAGAGACTCTCTATATGAAGAACATGGTGCTACTTTGAAGCACAAGTGTGGTAAAAGGATAGTAACATTGTCCCTTCTCTCTTTTTCTCTTTTTTGTAGGCTTCTTTGGCCTCTTTCCTTTTTGGGGGGGGGGGCTTATTTGGCCACTTTTATTTTGATAACCTCACATGGGACAATGTTCTAATAATGATGATCATCACACTTTTATTTACTTACAACTCAAAATTACAACTCGATATCTAGAACAAAGATATGACTCTATATGAATGCCTCCGGCGGTGTACCGGGATGTGCAATGATCTAGCATAGCAATGACATCAAAAAACAGACAAGCCATGAAAACATCATGCTAGCTATCATACGATCATGCAAAGCAATATGACAATGAATGCTCAAGTCATGTATATGATGATGAGGAAAGTTGCATGGCCATATATCTCGGAATGGCTATGGAAATGCCATGATAGGTAGGTATGGTGGCTGTTTTGAGGAAGGTATATGGTGGGCTTATGGTACCGGCGAAAGTTGCGCGGTACTAGAGAGGCTAGCAATGATGGAAGGGTGAGAGTGCGTATAATCCATGGACTCAACATTAGTCAAAAAGAACTCACATACTTATTGCAAAAATCTATTAGTCATCGAAAAAAGTACTGCGCATGCTCCTAGGGGGATAGATTGGTAGGAAAAGACCATCGCTCGTCCCCGACCGCCACTCATAAGGCAGACAATCAATAAATACCTCATGCTCCAACTTCGTTACATAACGGTTCACCATACGTGCATGCTACGGGAATCACAAACCTCAACACAAGTATTTCTACAATTCACAACCACCCACTAGCATGACTCTAATATCACCATCTTTATATCGCAAAACTATTGCAAGGAATCAAACATATCATATTCAGCGATCTACAAGTTTGTGTAGGATTTTATGACTAACCATGTGAATGACCAGTTTCTGTCATCTCTCTAAATAGATATAAGTGAAGCAAGAGAGTTTAATTATTTCTACAAAAGATATGCCCATGCTCTTACAAATCTAAGTGAAGCAAAAGAGCATTCTAAAAATGGCGGTTGTCTATGTAAAGAGAAACAGGCAATCCAAGCTTCAAATGATATAAGTGAAGCACATGAAGCATTCTATAAAGCCATACTCAAAAGATATAAGTGAAGTGCAATGAGCATTCTATAAATCAACCAAGGACTACCTCATACCAGAATGGTGCATAAAAGAAAATTGAAGATTAAATGCAAAATACGCTCCAAGATTGCACATATCGCATGAACGAAACGAATCCGAAAACATACCGATACTTGTTGAAGAAAGAGGGGATGCCTTCCCAGCATCCCCAAGCTTAGATGCTTGAGTCTCCTTGAATATTTACATGGGGTGCCTCGGGCATCCCCAAGCTTGAGCTCTTGCCTCTCTTCCTTCTTCTTACATCGAGACCTTCTCGATCATCGAACACTTCATCCACACAAAACTTCAACAGAAAACTCGATAAGATCCATTAGTATAATAAAGCAAATCACTACTCTAAGTACTGTTGCAAACCAATTCATATTTTGTTTTTGCATTGTGTCTACTGTAATATAACTTTTTCATGGCTTAATCCACTAATATAAATCAATAGTTTCATCAAAACAAGCAAACTATGCATCAAAAACAGAATCTGTCTAAAACAGAACAGTCTGTAATAATCTGAACATTCACCATACTTATGATACTTTAAAAATTCTACCAAAATTAGGAAAGATAAACAATTTGTATAGGAAGACAGTGCAGAAAGAATCAGAACCATTTGACGTTCCAGCTAAAAATGTAAAATCACGCACTACAGCCAAAGTTTCTGTCCTGCACCATACAAACCATCAAGCAAATGTAAACATCCTAAAGGCAAACCTTGGCACATTATTTTTATAATACAATGGAATTGTACAAGGGGATAATTTTTTTTGTTGAAAAGTTTCTGTAATCAAGATTCACAAAGTTTCAGTGAGCATGAACAAAGTTCAAGGAGCTCTCCCACTTCAACAATGCTTGTCTTTCTCACTTTCACTTTCCTTTTAGAAAAAGTTTTGGGTTCCCCTCTTTATTTTTGTTGTTTTTAAACTATATGAAAGCACTCAACAGAAATAAATTACTCTCTAAAACTTCCGGGTTGTCTCCCTGGCAGCGCTTTCTTTAAAGCCATTAAGCTAGGCATATAGTGCTCAAGTAATGGATCCACCCGGATCCCAAGGTATATCAAAGCCAATTTTAATTAACAATGGTTTAGCATTTAGTAGTGAGCACAAAGTAACATATATCATGTAACAACGAAGTCTAACTCTCTTCCTATGCATTGGCATGTCATAAAAGAACAATTCATGCACACATAGTAAAGGCCAATGCATAGTATAACCAGTTTCTTGCAATTTTATCATATTGGAAACATAGAGAGGTGGAGATATAGTTCCTCTCTCATAATAATTGCAAGTAGGAGCAGCAAGCATATGCATATTATATCTATCAAAATCATCATGTGTAGTAGTAAAAGGCAACCCATCAATATAACCCTTAATAAGGGCAAACTTCTCCGATATAGTGTAGTTTGGAGAATTCAAAAAGATAATAGGACTATCATGCGTGGGTGCAATAGCAACAATTTCATTTTTAACATAAGGAACTATAGCAAGTTCATCTCCATAAGCGTAATTCATATTGGCATCTTGGCCACAAGCATCATCAAAAACGGATATTTCAAAAGAATCCAAGGGATCATAACAGTCATCATAGCAATCATCCTTCGGTAAGCACAAAGGGGAATTAAAAAATGTATGAGTTGAAGAGTTACTCTCATTAGAAGGTGGGCAAGGGTGATCAATCTGCTCTTCCTCCTTTTGTTCTTCGCTTTCTTCCTCATCTTTTTCATCCAATGAGCTCACAGTTTCATCAATTTCTTCTTCCATAGATTCCTGCAAAATATTAGTCTCTTGTTGGACAGCGGAGACTTTCTCAGTAAACGCATTAATATAGGAATTATATTCATAATTACCATAGCAATATTTTAAGATAGCTAAATTTTCAGGCCTATAAACATCATCATCATAAGCTTCATTCTTTTCAAACAAAGATTCAATTTCATAAGCACCTTTTAAAGCAACAAATTCTTCTATTTGTTCCACATCATAGTAATCATATATACCTCTAGCATAAGAAGCCAAGGTTTCATTATCATTAAATTCACATGAAAAGGGAAGGTATGGAGCCTTCATCCTAGAGCAACAAGTAATATCATAACTCAAGCATACTTGCCGAGCATACCACTTCAATATATAAATTTGATCCCATAATAGTTTCCCTTTTTGTGTCAAGCAATAATCCCTAAAGTATACACGTTGATCCAACGTTAATCCCATTACCAGATTGAATGAGGTTTTCTCAGGATTATCAAAGTGGTACATAATATTTTTCACATATTGAGCATCGAGGGTTTTAGGAGGTTCCCCATCTCCATGAGCAGAAAGTGCACCTAATTTTTTTGGTATTTCGTGTTCCATATCCATAACTAAAGATAGAGAACAATTAAGAACAGCAAATAAAAATTACTTAGTGATAAAGCAAACAAGCACACACTAGAAAATTCACCCCACGCTATTGCTCCCCAGCAACGGCGCCAGAAAAAGGTCTTGATAACCCACAAGTATAGGAGATCGCAATAGTTTTTGATAAGTAAGAGTGTCGAACCCAACGAGGAGCTAAAGGCAGAACAAATATTCCCTCAAATTATATCGACCACCGATACAACTCTACGCACGCTTGACGTTCGCTTTACCTAGAACATGTATGAAACTAGAAGTACTTCGTAGGTGTTATTGGATAGGCATGCAAGATAATAAAGAGCAAGTAAATAAAAAGTAGGGGCTCTTTAGATGAAGACACAACTAAGTTAGGTTTAGTAGAGAGTTTGTTGTTACGAGAAAGTTATTTGTCCCTAGGCAATCGATAACTAGACCGGTAATCATTATTACAATTTTATTTGAGGGGGAGGCATAAGCTAACATACTTTCTCTACTTGGATCATATGCACTTATGATTGGAACTCTAGCAAGCATCCGCAACTACTAAAGATTCATTAAGGTAAAACCCAACCATAGCATTAAAGCATCAAGTCCTCTTTATCCCATAGGAAAACAACCTACTTACTCGAGCATGTGCTTCTGTTCACTCACGCCACCCACATATTGCAACACCCTACAACGGGAATCCCTCACGCTTGCGCGACACGGAGAGCACCATAGGACAGCACCAATAATAAAACATGCAACTCAAACCAATCTTGATCATCAAATAGCCATTAGGACAAAATGGATCTACTCAGACATCATAGGATAGCCATACATCATAGGGAAATAATATATAGCGTTGGGCACCATGTTTAAGTAGATATTACAGCGGGTAAGAGAGAGGTTACACTGCTGCATAGAGGGGGGAAGAGTTGGTGGTGAAGGCGGTGAAGTTGTTGGTGAAGATGACGGTGATGATGATGGCCCCCGGTGGCACTCCGGCGCCACCGGAAGCAAGGGGGAGAGGGTCCCCCTTCTTCTTCTTCTTCCTTGACCTCCTCCCTAGATGGGAGAAGGGTTTCCCCTCGGGTCCTTGGCCTCCATGGCGTGGGAGGGGCGAGAGCCCCTCCGAGATTGGATCTGTCTCTCTCTGTTTCTGCGTTCTTTCCTGGCTCTATTTCACCGTTTCGTGTATATATGGAGATCCGTAACTCCGATTGGCCTGAAACCTTCCCCGTGATTTTTTTCCCGAAAATTAGCTTTCTTGCGGCAAAAGAATAGCGTCAACCGCCTTACGGGTGGCTCACGAGGGTAGGGGCGCGCCCCCTGCCTCGTGACCACCTCGGGCACCGTCTCACGTGGATTTTTCTTCTGGAATTTTCCAAATATTCCAAAAAGTATCTCCGTCCGTGTTTATCCCATTTGGACTCCGTTTGATATGGATATTCTGCGAAACCAAAACATGCAACAGACAGGAACTGGCACTGGGCACTGGATCAATATGTTAGTCCAAAAAATAGTATAAAAAGTTGCCAAAAGTATATGAAAGTTGTAGAATATTGGCATGGAACAATAAAAATTATAGATACAACGGAGACGTATCAAGCACCTCGCCGCCGTGGCCACCTACACTGGAGCTCAAAACCGAGCGCATCACCGCGCGTAGCGCGTCACCACGGGGCCGTAGCAACCACCCGTTGCTCCTGCCGTGCCCTGCAGCGTCGAGTCCATCGACGTCCAAACTCCGGCGCCGCTCCGCTCGTCGGTGTCGTCGACTTCGGCCACCCCAGCCCCTCTCGTGTGCTTCCCTGGATGTGGCGCACGCGCAGCTCCACGCAGAGCCCCTCCGCCGTCCTTTTGGTCGCCTGAGGGCTAAACCCGAGCCTCCGCCGTGCGTGCTATCGCCGGCGACCAGCCGCCGGCGTGTCAGGCCTGTTGACCAGGGGTTTGACCTCCCCTGGGTCATTGACATGTGGGCTAGCCCTGCTAATTACCTAGTTTAGGTTTAACTAAAATAGGATTAGCCCTGTGACACTGACACGCGGGCCCCACCGTCCAGGTTTGACCTGGACTGCCCATTTGACTTGCTGACTTTGCTGTGAGGTAATGCTGACGCTATAAATCATTTTCTGGATTTAAGTTTATTCGGGAAATTCCAGAAAATGCTACAAACTTCAAAAATTCATAGGAATTAATCTGTAACTCCAATTGCAAAGATTTATATATGAAAAATGATCAGAAAAATCCAATCTATCCACTGGTACTGGTTTCATGCATGATAAAGCAACTTAACCTGGCTGTTCAAGTGAAACAAGTTAATGCACCTTTATGACCTCATAAAATGGGTTTGCATTTGAATCTTTGGTTCAAATGGACTCATTTCAATCTATTCTAACTTGCATTAGCCCAAAACACATTCATATTGCCATGTCATTCATGCATCATATTGTTGCATGGCATTGATGGTGTTTCTTCTTTGTTTGTCGGTGGTTGTCCCCTCTCAGTAGACGTGTTTCGACGACGAGTTCGATGACACCGATGAAGAGTTATACTATCTTCAGAAGTGCCAGGCAAGCAAAAACCCCTTGTTCATTCCGATGCAATCCCACTCTCTCGCTCCTGCTCTCTTTTACTGCATTAGGACAACAACGATTCAACTGTTACATGTTGCGGTAGTCAAACCCCTTTCCTCTGCATGACCTGTCGTTGCCACAGTAAATAGATGAAACCCATTAGCATGAGTAGGTGTTGTTTGAGCCCTGATGTGCCTACTCATTCATGCTTGTTGTCATGCCTGCTACTGCTTAAAGTTGAGTCGGGTCTGATTCATCGGGGATGAATTGGAAAGTTGTGAACATGTCCTAATGTGTGTGAGCTAAGTGTGTTGAACACGATTTGGTAAAGGTATCGATGAGAGGCCATGTAGGAGTACATGGTGGGTTGTTTCATTGGAACCGTCCTTAAGCACCGAGATCTGTATGTGTGATTTAAGAACCAGTTACTACCATGCATTTGGATCCTTAATTGACCCTCTCGGCTTCTTAACCACCCTAGTCCTCTGTCCAGGAGTTGCAACTAGTTCTGGTGTTTGTAGGATATGTGTTGGCGGCCATGCATAGCGCTGACCCCAAGGATGGGCTATGATGCGGTAGATACACCGTGGCCAGGCATGCCGGGCGCCCGTTTGGTCTCTCGGAACCCTGTACACATCGTTCGGGGCCGTATGTGGAAACCTCGGCCGGACTCCATGCGTATGGAACCTGGATAGGCGATAAACCTGGACTAGAGACTTGAGTGTTTAGGTAGGCCGTGGCCGACACCCTCGTTGGGCTTCCGCTTGATGGTTGCCGAGTACATGTCGTGTAAACGACGGTAAGTGGTGAGAGCATGTATGAAGAAGTACACCCCTGCAGGGTTAACATCATCTATTCAAATAGCCGCGTCCACGGTAAAAGGACTACTTGGTTGCCTATACAGTTCATAGACAAGTGAAAGTGGATACTCTAAAATGCGCAAGATAAGCATGAGTGCTATGGATGGCGTTCTCGTAGGGAGACGGGAGCGGATCCATAGTGGTGTATTGATTGGTGAATATGTGGACTCATGTGTGCCACCTCAAAAGAGTTACTTGCAGTCGTAGTTCAGGATATTCACCGAGTCAAAGCTGACTTGCTGCAGTTAAACTCCACCACCCCCTTTATTGATACCGATGCATATGTAGATAGTTCTGATGTATGTCTTACTGGGTACATTTGTACTCACGTTTGCCTATTTTATGTTCTGTAGAGAGACGTCAGTCTCGCTAGTAGTTCCGTGCGGAATTTGATGTCTAGCTAGATACCTCAGCTATGACTTGTGCCCTCGGCAGGATCTGGTAGATAGTCATGCTTCTCAGCCTTTTTCATTTGTAGATGTCTGTACTCTGACATGTTAAGCTTCCGCATGTGCTTGTATGCTCTGTATGTTGGGGTCATGAGACCCATGTTTGTAATGCTTGGCTCCTCGGAGCCTAATGAATAAATACTATGAGTCATAGAGTCTTGTTTTGATGCCATGTTGTATTTACACATATCGAGCATATTGTGTGTATGATTTGAAATGCTTGGTATGTGTGGGATCCGACAACCTAGTTGTTTATCCTTGGTAGCCTCTCATATGGGGAAATGTAGTCTTGTGCTTCCATGAGCCATAGAAGTCCGCTACAGCCCGGTTTACCGGAGTCCTGATAGCCCAGTACTACCGCTCCGGAACACTTAGACTGGCCGGCATGTGATTCACTTCGATCTTGTGTCTGTCCCTTCGCGGAAATGTCACGCGGTGACTTCCGGAGTCCTGCTAGCCTGCTACAGCCCGGGTTCCTGGAGTCCTGTTAGCCCAGTTGCTACAGCCCGGATTCACACGCTGATGACCGGCATGTTCGATGTTGTTTCATGTATGCCTGTCCCCGTAAGTTAGTGCCACTTTGGGTTCACGACTAGTCATGTCGGCCCGAGTTCTCTGTCATATCGATGCTAGCGACACTATCATATACGTGAGCCAAAAGGCGCAAACGGTCCCGGGCCAGGTAAAGTGGCACCCGTGGGAATACCGTGCGTGAGGCCGCAAAGTGATATGAAGTGTTACATGGTAGATCAGTGTGACTTAGGATCGGGTTCCTGACAGCACACCTGCACGTTGCGAACGCGGCCAGTGAGCAGACCTAGCCTCCCTTATACAAGAGCAGGCGTTCCAGTCCAACCTGGCGCGCGCCGCTCAGTCGCTGACGTCACGAAGGCTTCAGCTGATACCACGACGTCGAGTGCCCATAACTGTCCCCGCGTAGTTGGTTAGTGCATATAGGCCAGTAGCCAGACTCAGATCAAATACCAAGATCTCGTTAAATGTGTTATCTTGAAGTAACTCCGAACGCCGACCAGGGCCAGGCCCACCTCTCTCCTAGGTGGTCTCAACCTGCCCTGTCGCTCCGCCTCGAAGTAACATTCGGGGGTCGTCGGGAACTCAGGCCCACCACTACCTGGATGGAGCCACCTGCCCCTTCAGCCCCACATCAGTATCACTTGCGGGTACTCAACGAGCCGACCCGACTTTAGTCACCAGCTGTATAGTATGTATAAATGTATGTATATATCTGTGATCACCTCCCGAGTGATCACGGCCCGATAGTATAGCATGGCAGACGGACAAGAATGTAGGGCCACTGATGAAGTACTAGCAACCTATACTAGGCATGTAGGATCGCAGGTAAGGTATCAACAGTTGTAGTAACACTGACAGGCTATGCATCAGGATAGGATTAACGGAAAGCAGTAACATGCTACACTACTCTAATGCAAGCAGTATAGAGAAGAGTAGGCGATGTCTGGTGATCAAGGGGGGGGGCTTGCCTGGTTGCTCTGGCAAGAGAGAGGGGTCGTCAACACCGTAGTCGTACTGGGTAGCAGCGGCGTCGGTCTCGGTGTCTAGCGAGAGAAGAGGGGGAAGAAACAATAAATATTAAGCAAACAGATGCATAGCAATGCATGACATGAGAAGTAGCGGTGCTAGGGGTGCCCTAACGCGGTAAGAGGTGATACCGACGAAGGGGGGATATACCCGGGAAAGTATCCCCGGTGTTTCGCGTTTTTGGACAAGTGGACCAGAGGAGGAAAGTTGCGTGTTCGCTATGCTAGGGATGTGTGGCGGACGAACGGGCTGCATATTTGGATTCGTCTCGTCGTTCTGAGCAACTTTCATGTAGAAAACTTTTTCATCCGAGCTACGGTTTATTTTCTATGATTTTTCAAAGAATTAAACAATTTTTTGGAATTAATTATTAAATCAAAAATGGAGTTATTACACCAGTATGACGTCATCAGTCAACGTCGCAGTTGATTGGTCAACACAAGACAGTGGGACCCACTGTCATTGACTTGCTTAACTAATCTGGTTTAACTTAATCTAATCTATAACATTAGAGTAATTAGGCAAGGTTAATTAAGTTAATTAAGTACCTACTTAATTAATTAATTAACTATTTTATTTATCTTTTTAAATCCTCTTTTTTGCTTCTTTTTTAAACCATAAAGGGGGCGTGGGGCCCGTTGTCATAGGCACAGGCCACCAGCGGGCACTGGGCGCGAGCGGCAGCGGGCGCTGGGCGCCGGCCCGACTGGGCGCTGGCCCAGGCCAGCCAGGACCGCGGCGGGGGCACGAGCGCGCGGCTCGACGACGACCGCCGGACGGCGCAGGGTGCCAGAGCACGCGCGCGAGAGGCCAGGCGGGCCGCATGGTGTGCGGGGTGAGCCGGGGCCGCTGCGGTGGAGGGAGCAGTGGGCGGCCGAGCCGGCGAGCGGCGCCGGAGCGAGGAGGCAGCTCGGCAGCAGCAGGGCATGGGGCGGCGGGCGCGCGTCTGGCGCGACGGGGAGTGGAGGTCGGCCGTGGGTGCGGAGTGTGGCGCGGGGCGCCCGAGGGCGCATCGACAAGCAGGGGCAGGGGCGCAGCCGAGGCCAGGGGCTCCAGCGGGAGCGCGCACGGGGGGCGATGGCGGGCGTGGCGGAGGGCGGGGCCAGGGGAGTGCGGCGACTGCGGGCGAGGCTCACGGGCGCGCGAGCGTGTGTGCGGGACCGATGCAGCCCGAGCGGGGGAAGCGGGCGTCGTGGGCAAACAGCAGCAGCATGCGGGGTAAGGGGGGAGCGCGGGAACACGGGCAGGCGCAGGTGCTCGCGACGAGCGCGGCCTCCGGCGAGCGGCTGTGGGGCGCGCGTTAGACGCGGCCAGCGCCGGGCGCGGTGGGGGCCAGCACGGGGCGAGCAGGCACGGCCAAACGCAGCCCAAGGCGAGGTAGGTCAGGGGTTCGGCGAACACGGGGCGCGGCAAGGGTGGAGCTCGTGCACGAGGAGCGGCGGGCGGAGGGAGCGGCTTACAGGCGTAGGAGGCAGAGGAAGCACGCTCGTACGTACACGTACGCTTGAGCTTGCACACGATGGTGGCGGCCGCTATGGAACGGATTAGAAGGTGGGATAGGGGAAACCAGCGTCTGCTCACAGCGTGACAAGGAGCCACACGGGGTGGTCCGTGGTCGGGGATGCGGTGTCGGTGACGGAGTCGTCCTCGGGAGGCGGCGACCGTAGTCGGGGAAGAGGAGGCGATCGCAACAAGGGGAGGCTTCTCCGGCTCGAACGACTCCTCCAAGATGGTGTAGTCGACGACGACGCTTCCGCTGTACAGCCTTACGATCGACGGGGACGACGGTGACCACGTGACGGAGGAGGTCAAGGCGGGCGGAGCTCAGGTGAGGGGGAAAGAAACGGACCTGGGAGGCGAGAGGGGAAGAGTGAGCGAGGTCTAGGGTTTGGGGCGTCAAGGGGGGAGTATTTATCTTCCTCGGGGTACCGGTGGATGATCGCCACGGCGACAGCCGAGTCCGTGGCGGCGTGGATGGAGACCACGACCCCCTCCCATGAACAGGAGGAAGGGGATGTGGGGTTTAGGTGGGTTGGGCCTCTCCTGTGCACAAGAGGCCCAGGTGATCAGGTGAGGTTTTTCTTTTTTTTAAACAGTTGTTGTTTATTTTTTTGTTCTGCCTAGTACTTAGTTTAAGCAACAAAAGGGGGGTTTGCAAAATAAGAGACTTGGCCTATAATTTAGAATGCAAATTTAGGCAGTGCCATAAAATGGGTTGTCACATAAATAAAATAATTTGCAAATGTTTATAATCTTAATGGCATATAAGTCATTGATTTGGCCACCGTTTTGATTATAATAGGGCATTAAACCAGTTTGTAAAACTGTTGGTTCACATTGATATTAAGAAGTGAATATTTGTCACATGATCAACATTTTATTTAGACATTTGAAAACTTTTATAGTTTGACCAGATTTTAAATTTAGAATACGAACGGGATTGAATCATCG
Source organism: Triticum urartu (assembly GCF_003073215.2). Taxonomy (NCBI): domain Eukaryota; kingdom Viridiplantae; phylum Streptophyta; class Magnoliopsida; order Poales; family Poaceae; genus Triticum; species Triticum urartu. The sequence goes on from NC_053028.1 coordinate 483,343,207, forward strand.
CTAGGTATCAACAGTAACCGTGGTGACGTGGCACCACTAACATGGAATTAATGTAGCTTAATTATCCGGGCGTCACATCATGATTGGGGCATGAATATAACAATGACTTAAGACTCCCCCAAGCTTGAGCGATGCTTTCTCCTTCGCGAGGCCAAAAATTATATATATAATTACGATCATGATGAACCAGATGCATAGGATAAAACTTCTGATGAAATTCCAATTTCAATCGGTTGTAGTTCCATGATCCCATATCATCACATAGCCTAAACCATGTCAATGCCTTTCCCTTCAAAGATCAAGGGAAGACCTTCTTATCGATAACATCCTCGGGCATACTTGCAAGCTTAAATAATCCACAAACTTCATCCACATAGATTAGGTGCAAATCGAGATGCAATGTTGTAGGGGCCGGATTTCTGGGACATAAATCCCAATAAACGACCCTTGTGTCATCACCAGCCCCAGGATTACTGTTGCTGGTGGACATTTCCTTGATATAGAATTCCAAGCAATTACAAGGATTTGAGTACAAGACCTTATAGGTCCATTGAGTACAACAATGATTTCTAGTGGCAGATGATGGAAGCGACTCGTGGATCTCCAACGTTGATGGAACTCCATTCCCACGGGAACAGCTAGCCTGGATAACTCCTATCTCGCGTGGCTGCTATCTCCGAATCCTAGGTTGCGGCGTGTCTTCGTAGTACTCCTCTCTGAGTCATGATCTGGCCAAGACAATAGCCAGGGACAAGCCTGTCAGTACATTTGAATGTACTTGCAAACATTAAGAACAAAAGATATACCGGATGCATATGCTCATGATGAATTAAAATTACATGCATGTGCTGACTCAGTATTAAAGCATGGCATGACAAATATTCATACAGAAAATACGTCATGTTATTAGTAAATCAAAGAAATGAAACAGAACGTCGGGCGTTGGACCTCCCGAAGAATTCCAAGAGAAATGCCAAACGGGTGTCTAAAAGAGAATCGGGCGAGACAGGACCGCCCGAGAACTCAAGCGACGCCACGAAAGGTCTTGAAAATAAATGCCACAGTCGGGTGTTTGGGCGATGCCTCATAAAGGGCTTATAATAACACAAGTATCCAGGTGGACTAGCCATCCCAAGTGATACTCAGAAACGAAAATAAACTTAAGTATCTCGGCTAGTCTAGCCATCCCAAGAGATACTCAAGGTTAAACATAAGAGGAAAAGGTTAGTCCACAACAATATCCATATCAACAATAATATTCATAATAGCACCAGTAGTGACAATCATTATCCTGCAAAAGGAACCATGCTCACTTTAATTATTTCCTTCGAAGATTGACATGAAGACCGACACTTGACCAACCTAGACTGTAGTCCTTAACCATGGGCACGGCTATTCGAATAGATATAACTCTGCAGAGGGTGTACTCTTTACCCACAAGTAAAGGATTTCTTTAGTCAACCCCGAGACGTTGACTAATTCTGATTACGGTCTTTGGGATGAAAACACACCTGACCCGCACATACCGGTTTTAATCCATCAAGCCAGGGATCACCCAAAACAATGATAAAGTAAAACTCTAAGTGGGAAGGCCTCACGCAACGGCCTCCAATAGCATGAACATTCAGATTCGGTCCCAGACCGGCCATTCATGCCCCCAGACCAAGTGACAGGACTACTGGGGCCAATAGTATCATTCCCTATGGCCTCTCTGTACGGTGTGTGCAGGAAAGGGGTTATCAACTTATTGAACCATACCCTACCTTTGGCAGGGACATGTGGTAGCATGAATCAAGTATGGGGGTTACTGGAACAAGACTCGATCTACGGTCAACTCAGGAGGTTTAAGTTTCACTTCAATGGTTAGCACAATACAATTCCTTGGCATTACCCAACAGGGTCACCACCTGGTATGTCTCAACATACCCTCACTGATCATTCTCGTTACAACGAGATTTCAGTCTCACGGTCACTTTTCTCGTGACTGATTCTTCCTGCAAATTAGCCTGGACCAACACAGGCATATACAGTACATGAAAATCACCATACTCACTCATACTTCATGCTTAAATGAAGATAAAATACCATCAAGGGGATCGTGCATGTATGAGCAATACTATGCAAATTTCATATGAGTTGAATATATTCATAATTCAACTCTACATGCAAACAAACACTATGCATTCACCATGTCATGTGTTCAAGATGCTTGCCTTGACATGCAGAAATGTTGGGTGCATTCCAAAACTTTGAAAATTATATCTCCCCTCCATCTCCTATTTTCGAAATATTCTAATTATCACATAAATCCAAAATAGTGCTGAAAAGTTGTTTGGAAAATTTTGGAATAAATACTAAAATAAACTAGATGAAATTTGAGAAATACAAGAAAAATAATCAAGTCATTTGGAGTTGTGGTTTAAAAACTAGAGCCAGTGAAAGTTAGGGTCAAATATGGATTTTAAATTAAAACAGAAAAAGAAAACAGTTCAATCGAGACTATGCTTTCAGAATCAGGAAAACGTACTTCCGTGATCACGCTTTCATGGAACACACTTTCCAGAGGGGAAGACATACTTTGAGGAATACACCTCCACTTAAAATGAGCTGGCACAGCGCTGGGTCACTGACAGTGGGCCCACTGGTCAGGTTTGACCAGTCCACGCGCGCGCCGTCTCCTCCGGCCGAACAAAGGCGGCACTCCGGCAATGCTCGCCGGCGAACGGCGGCACCCCTCGGGGATCTGAGCACATGGGTGTGCTCAGGACGTCGAGGCGAACCCGTGGGTACCCGCAATGGTCGCTGAAGTGGACGGAGCCGCCGACGGCGAGCTCTCGGGCGGACGGCGGTGTCAGGTGAGATGGGGCTTTTGCTTACGATGAATCCCGATCAAAATCGAGCATGGTGATGGATTCGTGGGTGCTCCAGGGTGCTGTTGGTGAAGAGAGTGGAGAGGGGGAGGCCCTAGTGGCGTGGGAATGAACGAGACAGAAGCGGCGGCCATGCTTGCCAGAGTTGGGGAAGACGACCTCCTCTGGTCGTTCTACTGCTATGGGTGGGTCAGTGAGGGAGGGAGAGAGGTGGTGATGGACCGAGAGGGCTCGGGGGAAGCTTAAATAGGCGGGGAAGGGCGGTGCCGCAGCTTCCAGAGGGTGGACACGGCGGCGATCGCCATTAGTGAGGTAGAGAGGGTGGTTAGGGGTGGTGCTCGTGGCTGGTATGGACGGCAGCTCCCCGCAGTGATGACAGGGCTCGCTGGTTGGCTCGGAGACGTGCCAGGCACCCTGGACGGTGCCGTCCCGAGATGAATGCGGCGGCGGCCATTGATGGCAGGCGAGGGCGGTGGCGAGTGAAGGAAATATGCCCTAGAGGCAATAATAAAGTTATTATTTATTTCCTTATATCATGATAAATGTTTATTATTCATGCTAGAATTGTATTAATCAGAAACATAATACATGTGTGAATACATAGACAAACAAAGTGTCACTAGTATGCCTCTACTTGACTAGCTCGTTGATCAAAGATGGTTATGTTTCCTAACCATAGACATGAGTTGTCATTTGATTAACGGGATCACATCATTAGGAGAATGATGTGATTGACTTAACCCATTCCGTTAGCATAGCACTTGATCGTTTAGTTTGTTGTTGTTGCTTTCTTCATGACTTATACATGTTCCTATGACTATGAGATTATGCAACTCCCGTTTACCGGAGGAACACTTTGTGTGCTACCAAACGTCACAACATAACTGGATGATTATAAAGGTGCTCTACAGGTGTCTCCGAAGGTACTTGTTGGGTTGGCGTATTTCGAGATTAGGATTTGTCACTCCGATTGTCAGAGAGGTATCTCTGGGCCCTCTCGGTAATGCACATCACTTAAGCCTTGCAAGCAATGCAACTAATGAGTTAGTTGCGAGATGATGTATTACGGAACGAGTAAAGAGACTTGCCGGTAACGAGATTGAACTAGGTATTAAGATACCGACGATCGAATCTTGGGCAAGTAACATACCGATGACAAAGGGAACAACGTATGTTGTTATGCGGTTTGACCGATAAAGATCTTCGTAGAATATGTGGGAGCCAATATGAGCATCCAGGTTCCGCTATTGGTTATTGACCGGAGACGTGTCTCGGTCATGTCTACATTGTTCTCGAACCCGTAGGGTCCGCACGCTTAAGGTTTCAATGACAGTTATATTATGAGTTTATGAGTTTTGATGTACCGAAGGAGTTCGGAGTCCCGGATGATATCGGGGACATGACGAGGAGTCTCGAAATGGTCGGGACGTAAAGATCGATATATTGGACGACTATATTCGGACATCGGAAAGGTTCCAAGTGATTCGGGTATTTTTCGGAGTACCGGAGAGTTACGGGAATTCGCCAGGGAGTATATGGGCCTTATTGGGCCATACGGGAATAGAGGAGAGAGGCCAAAAGGAAGGAGGCGCTCCCCCCCCCTCTGGTCCGAATTGGACAAGGGGTGCAGCCCACTTTTCCTTGTTCCTCTCCCCCTCTTTCCTTCTCTCCTACTCCAACAAGGGAAGGAGGAGTCCTACTCCCGGTGGGAGTAGGACTCCCCCCTTGGTGCACCCTCCTCCTAGGCCGGCCGCCTCCCCCCTTGCTCCTTTATATACGGGGGCAGGGGGCACCCCATGGACACAACAATTGATCTCTTGATCTCTTAGTCGTGTGCGGTGCCCCCCTCCACCATAGTCCACCTCGATAATACTGTAGCGGTGCTTAGGCGAAACCCTGCGTCGGTAGAACATCAACATCGTCACCACGCCGTCGTGCTGACAGAACTCACCCTCGACACTCGGCTGGATCGGAGTTAGAGGGACGTCACCGAGTTGAACGTGTGCTGAACTCGGAGGTGTCGTGCGTTCGGTACTTGATCGGTCGGATCGTGAAGACGTACGACTACATCAACCGCGTTGTGCTAACGCTTCCGCTTTCAGTCTACGAGGGTACATAGAGAACACTCTCCCCTCTCGTTGCTATGCATCACCATGATCTTGCGTGTGCGTAGGAAATTTTTTGAAATTACTACGTTCCCCAACAGTGGCATCCGAGCCAGGTTTTATGCGTAGATGTCATATGCACGAGTAGAACACAAGTGAGTTGTGGGCGATATAAGTCATACTGCTTACCAGCATGTCATACTTTGGTTCGGCGGCATTGTTGGATGAAGCGGCCCGGACCGACATTACGCGTACGCTTACGCGAGACTGGTTCTACCGGCGTGCTTTGCACACAGGTGGCTGGCGGGTGTCAGTTTCTCCAACTTTAGTTGAACCGAGTGTGGCTACGCCCGGTCCTTGCGAAGGTTAAAACAGCACCAACTTGACAAACTATCGTTGTGGTTTTGATGCATAGGTAAGAACTGTTCTTGCTCAGCCCGTAGCAGCCACGTAAAACTTGCAACAACAAAGTAGAGGACGTCTAACTTGTTTTTGCAGGGCATGTTGTGATGTGATATGGTCAAGACATGATGAGATATAAGTTGTTGTATAAGATGATCATGTTTTGTTGAAGTTATCGGCAACTGGCAAAAGCCTTATGGTTATCTCTCTATTGCATAAGATGCAAGCGCCAAATAATTGCTCTACTTTATCGCTATGCGATAGCAATAGTTGCAAGAGCAATAGTTGGCGAGACGACCATGTGACGACACATTGATATAGATCAAGATGATGGAGATCATGGTGTCATGCCGGTGACGATGGAAATCATGAAGATGCTTTGGAGATGGATATCAAAGGCACAAGATGATGATGGCCATATCATATCACATATTTTGATTGCATGTGATGTTCATCTTTTATGCATCTTATCTTGCTTTGATTGACGGTAGCATTATAAGATGACCTCTCACTAAATTTCAAGATAAAAAGTGTTCTCCCTGAGTATGCACCGTTGCCAAAGTTTGTCGTGCCCAGACACCATGTGATGATCGGGTGTGATAAGCTCTACGTCCATCTACAATGGGTGCAAGCCAGTTTTGCACACGCAGAATACTCAGGTTAAACTTGACGAGCCTAGCATATGCAGATATGGCCTCGGAACACTGAGACTGAAAGGTCGAGCGTGAATCATATAGTAGATATGATCAACATAGTGATGTTCACCATTGAAAACTACTCCATTTCACGTGATGATCGGTTATGGTTTAGTTGATTTGGATCACGTGATCACTTAGAAGATTAGAGGGATATCTTTCTAAGTGGGAGTTCTTAAGTAATATGATTAACTGAACTTAAATTTATCATGAACTTAGTCCTGGTAGTATTAGCATATCTATGTTGTAGATCAATAGTTCGCATTTAGCTCCCCTATTTTATTTTTATGTTCCTAGAGAAAACTAAGTTGAAAGATGTTAGTAGCAATGATGCGGATTGGATCCGTGATCTGAGGTTTATCCTCATTGCTGCACAGAAGAATTATGTCCTTAATGCACCGCTAGGTGACAGACCTATTGCAGGAGCAGATGCAGATGTCATGAACGTTTGGCTAGCTCAATATGATGACTACTTGATAGTTTAGTGCACCATGCTTAACAGCTTAGAATCGGGACTTCAAAGATGTTTTGAACGTCATGGATCATATGGATGTTCCAGGTGTTGAAGTTAATATTTCAAGCAAATACCCGAGTTGAGAGATATGAAGTCTCCAACAAGTTCTATAGCTAAAAGATGGAGGAGAATAGCTCAAGCAGTGAGCATATGTTCAGATTTTCTGGATACTACAATCGCTTGAATCAAGTGGGAGTTAATCTTCCAGATAAAATAGTGATTGACAGAATTCTGTAGTCACCATCACCAAGTTAGTAGAACTTCGTGATGAACTATAATATGCAAGGGATAATGGAAACGATTCCCAAGCTCTTCGTGATGCTGAAATCGACGAAGGTAGAAATCAAGAAAAGCATCAAGTGTTGATGGTAAACAAAATCACTAGTTTCAAGTAAAGGGACAAAGGGAAGAAAGGGGAACTTCAAGAAGAACAGCAAGCAAGTTGCTGCTCAAGTGAAAAAACCCAAGTCTGGACCTAAGCTTGAAACTGAGTGCTTCTACTGCAAAGGGACTGGTCACTGGAAGCAGAACTACCCCAAGTAATTGGCGGATAAGAAGGATGGAAAAGTGAAAAAGGTATATTTGATATACAGATTATTGATGTGTATATTACTAGTGTTCGTAGCAACCCCTCGGTATTTGATACTGGTTCAGTTGCTAAGAGTAGTAACTCGAAACGGGAGTTGCAGAATGAACAGAGACTAGTTAAGGGTGAAGTGACGATGTGTGTTGGAAGTAGTTCCAAGATTGATATGATCATCATCGCACACTCCCTATACTTTCGGGATTAGTGTTGAACCTAAATAAGTGTTATTTGGTGTTTGCGTTGAGCATGAATATGATTTGATCATGTTTATTGCAATATGGTTATTTATTTAAGTAAGAGAATAAATTGTTGTTCTGTTTACATGAATAAAACCTTCTATGGTCATACACCCAATGAAAATGGTTTGTTGGATCTCGATCGTGGTGATACACATTCTCATAATATTGAAGCCAAAAGATGCAAAGTTGATAAGGATAGTGCAACTTATTTGTGGCACTGCCGTTTAGGTCATATTGGTCTAAAGCGCATGAAGAAAATCCATGCTAATGGGCTTTTGGAATCACTTGATTATGAATCAGTTGATGCTTGCGAACCATGCCTCATGGGCAAGATGACTAAGACTCCGTTCTCCAGAACAATGGAGCGAGCAACAGACTTGTTGGAAATCATACATACTAATGTATGCAGTCCAATGAATATTGAGGCTCACGGCAGGTATTATTATTTTCTGATCTTCACATATGATTTGAGCAGATATGAGTATATCTACTTGATGAAACACAAGTCTGAAACATTTGAAAAGTTCAAAGAATTTCAGAGTGAAGTGGAGAATCATCGTAACAAAAATAAAAAGTTTCTACATATGATCGCAGAAGTAAAATATTTGAGTTACGAGTTTGGCCTTCAGTTAAAACAATGTGAAATAGTTTCACTACTCACGCCACCTAGAACACCACAGTGTAATGGTGTGTCCGAACGTCATAACCGTACTTTATTGGATATAGTGCAATCTATGATGTTTCTTACCGATTTACCACTACAGTTTTGGGGTTGTGCATTCGAGACAACTACATTCACGTTTAAAAGGGCACCATCTAAATCCGTTGAGACGACACCGCATGAACTGTGGTTTGGCAAGAAACCTAAGCTGCCGTTTCTTAAAGTTTGGGACTGCGATCCTTATGTGAAAAAGTTTCAACATGATAAGCTCGAACCCAAATCGGAGAAGTAAATCTTCATAGGATACCCAAAAGAAAATGTTGGGTACACCTTCTATCACAGATCCGAAGGCAAGTTATTCATTGCTGAGAATGGATCCTTTCTAGAGAAGGAGTTTCTCTCGAAAGAAGTGAGTGGGAGGAAAGTAGAACTTGATGAGGTAACTGTACCTGCTCCCTTATTGGAAAGTAGTTCATCACAGAAATTTGTTCCTGTGACTCCTACACCAATTAGTGAGGAAGCTAATGATGATGATCATGTAACTTCAGATCAAGTTACTACCGAACCTCGTAGGTCAACCAGAATGAAATTCGCACCAGAGTGGTATGATAATTCAGTTTTGGAGGTCATGTTACTTGACCATGACGAACCTACGAACTATGAGGAAGCGATGATGAGCCCAGATTCCACGAAATGGCTTGAGGCCATGAAATCTGAGATGAGATCCATGTATAAGAACAAAGTATGGACTTTGATTGACTTGCCCAAAGATCGGCAAGCCATAGAAAATAAATGGATCTTCAAGAGGAAGACGGACGTTGATAGTAGTGTTACTATCTACAAAGCTAGACTTGTCGGAAAAAGGTTTTTGACAAAGTTCAAGGTGTTGACTATGATGTGATTTTCTCACTCGTAGCATACTTAAGTCTGTCCGAATCATGTTAGCAAATTGCCACATTTTATGAAATCTGGCAAATGGATGTCGAAACTACATTCCTTAATGGATTTCTTAAAGAAGAGTTGTATATGATGCAACCAAAAGGTTTTGTCAATCCTAAAGGTGCTAAAAAATATGCAAGCTCCAGCGATCCATCTATGGACTGGTGCAAGCATCTCGGAGTTGGAATATACGCTTTGATAAGTTGATCACAGCATATAGTTTTATACAGACTTGCAGTGAAGCCTGTATTTACAAGAAAGTGAGTGGGAGCACTACAGCATTTCTGATAAGTATATGTGAATGACATATTGTTGATTGGAAAAAATGTAGAATTATTCTGCAAAGCATAAAGGAATGTTTGAAAGGAGTTTTTCAAAGAAAGACCTCGGTGAAGCTGCTTACATATTGAGCATCAAGATCTATAGAGATAGATCAAGATGCTTGATAAGTTTTTTCAATGAGTACATACCTTGACAAGATTTTGAAGTAGTTCAAAATGGAATAGTCAAAGAAGGAGTTCTTGCCTATGTTACAAGGTGTGAAGTTGAGTAAGACTCAAAACCCGACCACGGCAGAAGATAGAGAGAGAATGAAAGTCATTCCCTATGCCTTAGCCATAGGTTCTATAAAGTATGTCATACTGTGTACCAGACCTATTGTATACCCTGCCCTGAGTTTGGCAAGGGAGTACAATAGTGATCTAGGAGTAGATCACTGGACAACAGTCAAAATTATCCTTAGTGGAATAAGGATATGTTTCTCGATTATGGAGGTGACAAAAAGGTTCGTCGTAAAGGGTTCCATCGATGCAAATTTTGGCACTGATCCAGATGACTCTAAATCTCAATCTGGATACATATTGAAAGTGGAAGCAATTAGCTAGAGTAGCTCTGTGCAGAGCATTGTTGACATAGAAATTTGCGAAATACTTACGGATTTGAATGTCGCAGACCCGTTGACTGAACTTCTCTCACAAGTAAAACATGATCACACCTTAGTACTCTTTGTCGGATTCCGGGTTCCGGCAGACCCTTGAGGTTCGAACACTAGGGTGCGCGCGGAGATTTCGCCTTCTACCTACCTGTACCCCACCGCCACGCTAAGATCTAAGCTAAGGAAAGAACAGCACAAGAGACACGGGGTTTATACTGGTTCGGGCCACCGTTGTGGTGTAATACCCTACTCCAGTGTGTGGTGTGGTGGATTGCCTCTTGGGCTGATGATGATGAGCAATACAAGGAAGAACAGCCTCGCGAGGGTCTGTTCTTGGCTAGGGCGATGAACTGCTGGGAGGAGTTCAATCACCCTTCTCTCTCTCTCTCTCTCTCTCTCTCTCTCTCTCTTCTCGATTCTCTCTCCGATTTCGATCCCGGTCCTATCTCTTGATCGCCCTCCTATCTCTTGAATACCATCCTCCCTTCCCTGTGGGTGGCTAGTCCTATTTATAGGCAAAGGCCCTGGGCCTCTTCCCAAATATTGAGCGGGAAGGGCGCCAACAATTGGCCATTTTGAAGGGGAGCATCTGGTACACTTATCCTGACTAAAGTTGGTCCTCGCCTGCCAAAGGCTCTGGTGGTGACGCTGGCTTGGGCTCCACAATGACTTCCTCCCTGCCATTGGACTGGTCTTGGTCTCGTTGCACCGAAACGGGTGCCTTTGCTTGATGCTCTCGCATGCGCTTGCTCCCTTTGCACCAAAGAGGAAAGGAGGACACTGCGTGGCTGGCGCCCGCCTGGCGCCTTCAGTCGTCATGGCTTGCATCACGGGCACCTCATGAGGTACCCCGCCTTGATCTCTCCGCCTCCTCGCGAGCCAGCCTGATGAGGCCATGCCTGAGGAAGCTCCGTGTCATCTGCCCCGCGAGGCTTGGCCCCTCGCGAGGGTCTTGGGTCTGCGTTGAAGAAGATGGGCTGCGCTGGGCCCCCTTTTGAGCCACGCCGTAGGCCGCAGGCAGGCAAGTCTGGGGACCCCCATTCCCAGAACGCCGACAGTAGCCCCCGGGCCCAAGGCGCGCCCGGACTTGGCCGTGCAGGGAGGCGAAAGGGCAAGCGCGAAGCGCCGCGGGCCCTAACAGCCTGCGGCCTTGGGCGCCGCGTGGCGGTTGACTGGACGTGGGTGCCTCAGTAACCGCGCAAGTTGATAAAGGAGCGGCATCTGCCTAGGCTTTGCTTTTTGCTTTCTCCGGTTGCTGCTCAGATCCCCTTTCTTGCGCCTCTCCTTCCTTCCTCCAAAATTTCCAGATCTACGCCGACCGCGTGACCTAGGAAGCCATGGCGCCTCGTCAGTCCCCGGCCGGAGCTTGGTACTCGTCTGCCCTGGACTCGCCGAACGTGTCAGAGGCGAGCCTCGCCCAGTTGCGCCGGATGGCGGCGGCACAGGGCATCGACGGGGCGAAGGTGTTCAAGGCCGGCTCCGCCACCCCTGAGGGCCAGGGGAGCACCTTCTATCCCTTCTTTGTAAGCGCCATTGCTGCTGGCCTGGTGCCTCCCTTCTCCGAGTTCTTCTTCTCTGTCCTCCGCCATTATAAGCTACAGGCTCTGCATCTCCACCCCAACTCCATCCTTCTCCTGGCAATCTTCGCCTATTACTGCGAGGCTCACGTAGGGGTGCAGCCTTCAGTGGCCTTGCTGCGCCACTACTTCTACCTCCAGACCTCTCGCGGTCCTGCTTCCGCGAGCGCGAGCTTCATCGCGTACGGTGGCGCCATTGCCATTTTGAACCCCGGGAAAAGGATTGAGGGCTTCAGGAGCAAGTGGGTCTTGGCAGATGCTGGGCGCATCCACCATCGGCTGATCTTGCCCACGGAGCAACCCACGAGCTCCAGCGATTGGGGTCATGCGGAGCTCGCGGACCCCCGCGCGAAGCTGGTGTTGGAGAAGATGGACGCGGATCTGAGGCCGGCCAACATGGCGGAGGCGAAGCTGACCGGCGCGTCGCTGCTGAGGGAGTTCCTGGAGCACCAGCTGGCTCCGCTTCGGCAGTACTCACTTCCGATGTGGAGGCCCCATCCGAGCCCCGCGGCCTTGGCCGACGAAGATCTGGCTGCGGTCCTCAAATCTCTGGTCGGTGGCGATGTGGCGAGGTTGGAGGGCGCTCCTACGCCCTTGTTCCTCCGCGACGACTGGGAGCAGGTAGTGGAGTCCATGCCCGTCTTCAACGGGGACGGGCCTGTCCCATGGAAACTCCCGAGGAACCGGTGGACGTGCCCTCCGACGACTCCAGCGAAGAGGAGGAAGGAGGGGAGCGGGAAAAAGGGCCTGACTCCGAGGCGACTGACGGAGAGTCGAGGGCTCCCCTCCCCCGGTGCAGGTCCCGCGTTCTCCGCCTCTCTCCGAGCGATGACGACGAGGATGATGACGAGCAGGACGACGGGAGATTGCCCCCGATCCCGAAGAAGGACAGGACCGGGCTGATCTCCCGCGGGTCTGCCCCGGCCCCGAGGCAGACTGCAGACGCGCCTTCTGCTCCCAAGCTTCCCGAGGTTGACTTTTGGGCTTCAAATTTGGCCGGAGGCAGCTTGAGCTCACTGGTGACGACCCGTAAGCGCTTGATTCTTGTCTTTATTTCTTGTTCTGCTTCTGACGCTTGACGTCCGCATCTCTTGGATAGGCTGGCGCCCGCAGCAAAGAAGCCGAAGGGAGCTCCTGAGGTTCCATCCGTGGCAGCGCCTATGCCCGCGAAGGAAGGTGACCGCGATGCATGGGCTTCTCCTGCCCGGTCGTCCTCGCGAGGCCTGGCTGAGCCGGCTGGGGCGAGCTCAGCTCCCATGGCCCAAGTGACTCCCGAGGTGCCTTTGCCTGCTGCCGCCACTTCAGCTGTTGGGCCGCAGCAAGCTCCGCCTCAGGATGCTGTGGTCGCGCTACCGCCTTCTCCTCCTACTCCACTGACTGCTGTCTCTCCGACTCCTCCGGCCGTTCGGGATCATGCTGCTGCTGAGCTGGACTGGCTGCGGCAGGATCTTCTTGGCGCCGACCCTCACTTGGTTGCCGGGCGCTTGGAGCTGGCTTCAGGATGGATTCGCTCAGACGCTTCGATTCGGGCGGCGCTGGTCCAGGCCTCGTCGGCTTGCGATGAGGAGAGGTAGACCGTCCTCGAGGCGAAGGCTGCTCGTGACGTAGCCCTGGGGGAGGTGGTCGACGTCCATGGTCGCTGCAAGGCGCTGGAGGATGAGCTGCAAGGCCTGCGGGACCAGCTCGTGGAAGAGGCCCGCCTTCGCCAAGAGCAGGAAGAAGGCGTGAAGGCTCGCGAGGCGGCCATCAAGGAGAGGGAGGTCAAGCTCAGGAGGCGCCGTGACCGCCTAGGCGCGCTGGAGCAGGAGTTGGAGGCGAGGAAGGTCGAGCTGGACGACAAGGCCCAGGTTCTTGCCGAGGACCGCGTGGCCTTCGCGGGGATGGAGGCGAAGGCTCGCTCCTCGCTGAGGACGCTTTATGACAGCGGCCTGGAGAGCCCGCTGGCTGGCGCCGAGGACGGCCCCACCAAGCTGCTTCCCTTCCTGGTTCGCGCTCTTGAAGATGTCGCCCTTGGCCTTGGCCCCACGGCCGAGGCCGAGGCGTGTGTCCTGTCTTCTGCAGCGCTGACGCGGGTCCTCACCCACATCTACCTTCGCGATCCCGGTGTCGACCTCGACAGCCTGCTGGAGCCAGTAAGCGGCGAGCGTGCCGCTGCCGCTGCCGAGGCCGTGAAGGGTCACGCGGAGGCTCTGCTGGGGAAGTTCCGGGCCTTCAGCACCAAGCCGAAGCAGGGCACTGCCGACCCCGCTGCTCCATGAGGCGAACCCACTCCGCGCTGCTCCACCGCCGACAAGTGACTCCGTTGTGGCTCCTGTCCTGCCTTTAATTCCTGCACATGTATCATGCCTCGGGGAGGCGTTTAAACTTCCGTTTGGCATTGAGATAGCAGTGTGGACTGTAATATTTGCTTTTGAATTCCTTGAAATTTACACTTTTCCTTCCTACTTGCTTATGTTGTACGCCGGCAGAGCCCAGCCCCGCGCATACCTCAGCTGCCGTTAGCCCCGACTGGAAACCAGGATGGGACCAAGGAGTGAGGGGCTACGTGACAAGTTAGGCTCCTAAGTCACGATGCTCAGGAGTCCCCCTTGGCGCACGAACAGCAAGTAGGGAAGTGTGATGTGGGTGGATCTACCGTTCTACGTCTGCAGAGCCCGGCTGCGCGCATACCTCAACCGCCTCTAGCCTTTTGGAACTAAGGAGTGAGGGGCTACGTGACCAGTTAGGCTCTTGAGTCGCGATGCTCAGGAGTCCCCCTTGACGCTCAAACGGCCTTCGTACCTTGGCTCCGCTCGGGGAGAGACGCGCGGCGAACCAGGCCTGGGGGGGCTGGGTGGGTGGCGTGCGTCTGGGCGTGACCCAGGCGCAACCCCCATGCCCAGCCCCCTCACGCGGCACTCCCGAGGGGAGGCGTTACGATGAGGCTAGACACTGAGCTCTGGGCTCCCTGAGGTTGATGTGGCCCGGGGGCTACCCTCAGTTGTTTATCACCAGCGTGGAGCATAGCGCTTCCGTATGTGTACGGGCATAGCCGCTCCTCGGCAGTGTCGTCAGCCAGCACGGAGCATGGTGCTTCCACTGGTACGTGGGAGGGGGATCCCCTCCGAGAGGAGCCCCCGGGGCATGTACAGCCCCGCCCTGACACGTGGCTGGCACGGTAGGGCCTGGCGAGGTGTATCTGGGCACCCGTGAGCCGGCGCGAGACTCACGGGGCCCTACCTCTAGGCGGGTTGCGCCTGGCACTGGGCCTTATCTTGTGATGTGTCCCTGCAAATTTGGTTAGATGCCGGCACTCTACGTCCTCGGGTCCCGGCCCTCGAGCTGGTCTTAGCCGTCGCTGGTATGCCAGGTCGCGATGCCATGGACAAGGCCAGAGGGTGAGGGCTGGAGAGCCAGTAAGATCCCTGAGTCGCGATGCTCAGGTACCCCCCCCTTTAACGTGCAAGTCGTTGGCATGGAGAAGAAGAGGTGCCGTGGACAGGCATCAAATAATCAAGCATGGTGGGTCGAACGCATAGCCGGAAATAAACGCAAAAGGGATACATGCCGCTGGGTCTGGCCCGAGCGACTTGGGGATGATGCAGCCCGTGGGGCGCCCCCAACAAAGCAAGCTAACAACATGAAACAAAAGGGATACATGCCGCAGGGACGGACCCACGCGGCCTGGGAATAATGCGGCCCTGGGGGGCCCTCCTAGCTGGAAATTAAACTTGAAAGATGTCACCTGATGATGTTGAGGACGAAGGAGTGCTGGTGTAGCAGGCTCGGTGGGCTGCGGAAGCCGATCCTCACGAGCCCCCAGGCCCAGGGGCCTCGGGAGGCTCCGGAGGCGCTGGTGGCTCCTCATGGACCATCTCCATCTCCGCCAGGGCTGCGGAACGCCTGGCCTCTTGAGCCTCCATGATACCCCTCATGAGGCGCTGGTACGTGGCAGCCGCGTTCGGCAAGCCGTAAGGCATGCGAACGTAGCTGTGGGGTGGACCTTCGCAGCGCCCCACTCGCGAGGGCCAGAGGCGCTCCAGAGAGGCGACCCGATTGAGCCCTGGTATGTCGATGCAGACGCGCAGCCCACCATCCTCGCCTGGATGGGGAGCCACAGCTGGTAGGTGGTGGCCGCCTTTCATGACTCTTGACTCCTGTACCTCCTGAATGGCCTTGCTGACGAACTCCTGAGGGTCTGGCTCTCCTTGCCTTAGTCCTTCTTGAGGGAAACGTGCTTCGAAGCATGCCTCCATGTGGTGCCCAAGCGCCTCCCTCGTGACCTTAGCCAGGTCGGTGGCCCTCCAGGGGAGAGCCCCCGAGCCCTGCCTGAGGAGGGCGCCGGGCGCGCTTTCCTATGCGATGGAAGGAGGTTCCCCCTGGGCAGGCGCGGGCCCTGAGGGGCCTGCCTCCTGAGGGGCCGGGCCGGACGATGTCTTCTTCTTCTTGGGGGTGGTCTCGGGAAGCCTCCTGCTTCCGTGATCCGGGTCTTCCAGTGATGCGGCCTGAAAGGCTCGTTCTAGGGAACACACCGTGTCCTTCTCTTCACAGGGCACCGTGATGACTCCGCCACTTCCTGGCATCTTGAGGACGTTGTAGCTGTGGTGAGTTACGGCCATGAACTTGGCCAGTGCTGGGTACCCAAGGATGGCATTGTACGGCAGGCGAATGTGAGCGACGTCAAAGTTGATGGGCTCAGTGCGGTAGTTGTCGCGTGCCCCGAAGGTGACAGGGAGGCGGACCTGCCCAATCGGGACCGTGGAGCCATCGGTGACTCCGAAGAAAGGCTTGGTTGGCTGAAGCTGGTTGTAGGGCACTTGGAGATTGTTGATTGTTCCCACGGACAGGACGTTGAGCCCTGCCCCGCCATCGATGAGGGTCCTGGTGACCACCATGTTGCTGATGATTGGGGAACAAAGCATCGGGAGGACTCCGGCTGTAGCCGCACACTTGAGCTGATCTGCTGAGCTGAACGTGATGGCGCACGCAGACCACCTGAGAGGGCGCGTGGCTTCCAGCTTGGGGAGGACTGCATTCACTTCACGGGCGAACTGCTTGAAGATGCATTGGGAGGCTGGGGCTTGAGCCCCTCCCAGGATGCATGCGATCGCGCGCGGCTCCTGGAAGCCCCCAGCCCCCTCGTCCTGATGGCGGTCCTTGTTTCTTCTTGGCTGCGGCGGCAGCGGAGGGAGGCCTGCGTTGCCTTGCGGGCGATACTCGCGAGGCTAATCTCCAGTTTCCCTCGCGAGGCAGGTCTTGCCAGCGACCCTCGCGAGGTTGATCGCGCCACCCTTGGCACGGGCAGTGGTCTTCCCAGCGTCCTGCGTTCCTTCCTCCTCCTCGATCGTAGCCCCGGTCACCGCGGTCGGGGCGACGGCCGATCCTTCCTTCTCGCACGGCTTAGAGCTCTTGACATTTGTTGGTGTTGTGGATGTGGTGGTCATGGTACACACAGTACCGACTGCCCTTGGAAGGTTCGGGCTGATCTCTGCCCCGCTTGGTGTCTGGTTCTGCGGCGAGCACGGCAGCCCCCTTGCGCTTCACATCCTTGGCCTTGGGCTTCTTCTCTTCTGGGTCTACGGCAGGCAGCCCGTGGAGGGAGAGACGCCCTTCCTCAGCCCTGGCGCACTTGGTTGCCAAGTTGAACAACTCCAAGGAAGTGCACAGGTCTTCATGCATCACCAGCTCCTCCTTCATCTTGACATCGCGCACGCCGTCGGAGAAGGCTGAGATGATGGCCTCCTCAGTCACCTTGGGAATCTTGAGGCGTGCGTTGTTGAAGCGCTGGATGTACTTCTGCAGGGTCTCTCCGAGTTGTTGCTTGATGCGGTGCATGTCGCTCACGGCAGGTGGCCGGTCGCGAGTACCTTGGAAGTTGGCGATGAAGCGGGTGTCCCAGGAGGAGATCGTGCCTGGAGCCAGGTTCAGGAGCCAAGTGCGGGCCCCGTCCTTGAGCACCATGGGAAACTAGTTCGCCGTGACCTTCTCATCTCCGTTGGCAGCTTCGATGCCCAGCTCATAGAGCTGGAGGAACTCCGCAGGGTCGGCCGTGTCATCGTAACGAGGAGGCAGGTCTGGCTTGAACTTGCCAGTCCATGCGACGCTGCGTAGCTCGGTGGTGAAGGCACGGCAGCCTGTCGTGGCCACGGGAGGCCTTGGGTGACGGAGAGCTTGGTCTTGCATGTCCCCACGCGCTGCAGCTGGGAGCAGCGCGGGGTCTTGACGTGCGGGAGCAGGAGCATGGTCGCGACGTGCTGGAGCAGGGAGCGCCCGGGCAGCTTCTTGCGGGCGAGGGACTTCTTGGCAGCTCTGCTCTTGACGCGCTGGCACCTGACGGAGCGGGTTCCGCCCAGGGGCCACGGGCCTTGGAGCCATGGCGCCTTCTTGAGGAGGAGGCGGCCGGGGAGCCGCCGGAGCTTCGTCGCCCGCGCGGGGCGGGGTGCGGTGCAGTAGAACGGACGGCGCAGGAGAGCCCCCTGCGGCGCGGACGAGCTTGGCGACGCGGTCGAGCCATTCTTCGTAGACGTCATCGACGGGGCGATAGCGCAGGAGCTCGTTTGCCGCGATGAGCGCAGCTCGAGCCTCCATGGGTGCGCGGAGCGCGCGGGACGAAGAACCAGCTGGGGTGAGCGAGGGAGTAGCAGTGCGGCCGTCTTGCCGCACAGACAGATGCTGAGACGACGCTTGCTGCTCGTCCCCCGCTGGGCCGGTGGCGGCGTTGACGGCAGGTGACGGGGAACGGCGAGGACACCCGCCGACAGGAGCCGTCTGGGCGACGCGGGAAGCGAGAGCGGCCCGGCGCTCGGCGCGGGCCCGACGAGCGTCAGACATGGACGCGATGGTCGGAGGAGAACGGGGTGGTGGAAGACGAATTCCGGCACACCCCTACCTGGCGCGCCAAATGTCGGATTCCGGGTTCCGGCAGACCGTTGAGGTTCGAACACTGGGGTACGCGCGGAGATTTCGCCTTCTACCTACCTGCGCCCCACCGCCACGCTAAGATCTAAGCTAAGGAAAGAACAGCACAAGAGACACAGGGTTTATACTGGTTCGGGCCACCGTTGTGGTGTAATACCCTACTCCAGTGTGTGGTGTGGTGGACTGCCTCTTGGGCTGATGATGATGAGCAATACAAGGAAGAACAGCCTCGTGAGGGTCTGTTCTTGGCTAGGGCGATGAACTGCTGGGAGGAGTTCAATCACCCTTCTCTCTCTCTCTCTCTCTTCTCGATTCTCTCTCCGATTTCGATCCCGGTCCTATCTCTTGATCGCCCTCCTATCTCTTGAATACCATCCTCCCTTCCCTGTGGGTGGCTAGTCCTATTTATAGGCAAAGGCCCTGGGCCTCTTCCCAAATATTGAGCGGGAAGGGCGCCAACAATTGGCCCTTTCAAAGGGGAACATCTGGTACACTTATCCTGACTAAAGTTGGTCCTCGCATGCCAAAGACTCTGGTGGTGACGCTGGCTTGGGCTCCACAATGACTTCCTCCCTGCCGTTGGACTGGTCTTGGTCTCGTTGCACCAAAATGGGTGCCTTTGCTTGATGCTCTCGCCTGCGCTTGCTCCCTTTGCACCAAAGAGGAAAGGAGGACACTGCGTGGCTGGCGCCCGCCTGGCGCCTTCGGTCGTCATGGCTTGCGTCACGGGCACCTCGTGAGGTACCCCGCCTTGATCTCTCCGCCTCCTCGCGAGCCAGCCTGATGAGGCCATGCCTGAGGAAGCTCCGTGTCGTCTGCCCCGTGAGGCTTGGCCCCTCGCGAGGGTCTTGGGTCTGCGTTGAAAAAGATGGGCCTTGCTGGGCCCCCTTTTGAGCCACGCCGCAGGCCGCAGGCAGGCAAGTCTGGGGACCCCCGTTCCCAGAACGCCGACACACTTTGGGTGTTAATCACATAGTGATGTGAACTAGATTATTGACTCTAGTAAACCCTTTGGGTGTTGGTCACATGTCGATGTGAACTATGGGTGTTAATCACATGGTGATGTGAACTATTGGTATTAAGTCACATGTCGATGTGAACTAGATTATTGACTCTAGTGCAAGTGGGAGACTGAAGGAAATATGCCCTGGAGGCAATAATAAAGTTCTTATTTATTTCCTTATATCATGATAAATGTTTATTATTCATGCTAGAATTGTATTAACCGGAAACATAATACATGTGTGAATACATAGACAAACAAAGTGTCACTAGTACGCCTCTACTTGACTAGCTCGTTGATCAAACATGGTTATGTTTCCTAACCATAGACATGAGTTGTCATTTGATTAACGGGATCACATCATTAGGAGAATGATGTGATTGACTTGACCCATTCCGTTAGCATAGCACTTGATCGTTTAGTTTGTTGTTGTTGCTTTCTTCATGACTTATACATGTTCCTATGACTATGAGATTATGCAACTCCTGTTTACCGGAGGAACACTTTGTGTGCTACCAAACTTCACAACGTAACTGGGTGATTATAAAGGTGCTCTACAGGTGTCTCCAAAGGTACTTGTTGGGTTGGCGTATTTCAAGATTAGGATTTGTCACTCCGATTGTCGGAGAGGTATCTCTGGGCCCTCTCGGTAATGCACATCACTTAAGCCTTGCAAGCAATGCAACTAATGAGTTAGTTGTGAGATGATGTATTATGGAACGAGTAAAGAGACTTGCCTGTAACGAGATTGAACTAGGTATTAAGATACCGACGATCGAATCTTGGGCAAGTAACATACCGATGACAAAGGGAACAACGTATGTTGTTATGCGGTTTGACCGATAAAGATCTTCGTAGAATATGTGGGAGCCAATATGAGCATCCAGGTTCCGCTATTGGTTATTGAACGGAGACGTGTCTCGGTCATGTCTACATTGTTCTCGAACCCGTAGGGTTCGCACGCTTAAGGTTTCAATGACAGTTATATTATGAGTTTATGAGTTTTGATGTACCGAAGGACTTCGTAGTCCCGGATGAGATCGGGGACATGACGAGGAGTCTCGAAATGGTTGAGACGTAAAGATCGATATATTGGACGACTATTCGGACATTGGAAAGGTTCCGAGTGATTCGGGTATTTTTCGGAGTACCGGAGAGTTACGGGAATTCGCCGGGGAGTATATGAGCCTTACTGGGCCATACGGGAATAGAGGAGAGAGGCCAAAAGGAAGGAGGCGCGCGCCCCCCCTCTGGTCCGAATTGGACAAGGGGTGCAGCCCACTTTTCCTTGTTCCTCTCCCCCTCTTTCCTTCTCTCCTACTCCAATAAGGGAAGGAGGAGTCCTACTCCTGGTGGGAGTAGGACTCCCCCCTTGGTGCGCCCTCCTCCTAGGCCGGCCACCTCCCCCCTTGCTCCTTTGTATACGGGGGCAGGGGGCACCCCATGGAGACAACAATTGAACTCTTGATCTCTTAGCCGTGTGCGGTGCCCCCTTCCACCATAGTCCACCTCGATAATACTGTAGCGGTGCTTAGGCGAAGCCCTGCATCGGTAGAACATCAACATCGTCACCACGCCGTCGTGCTGACGAAACTCTCCCTCGACACTCGGCTGGATCGGAGTTAGAGGGACGTCATCGAGCTGAACGTGTGCTGAACTCGGAGGTGCCGTGCATTCGGTACTTGATCGGTCGAATCGTGAAGACGTACGACTACATCAACCGCGTTGTGCTAACGCTTCCGCTTTCGGTCTACGAGGGTACGTAGACAACACTCTCCCCTCTCGTTGCTATGCATCACCATGATCTTGCGTGTGCGTAGGAAATTTTTTTAAATTACTACATTCCCCAACAGCGAGGACGTGGTGTGTCCGGTGTGTCGTTTGTGTGGTCAGTGAGCTATGGATGAGCTCGAGCCGTTGGCATTCAAGCGAGAGGGGGCAGGATAGAGACGTGGCCGTGTGGGACTCGTCGGGCGGCGGTCTTGGCCGTCGTGGACGGCGGTGGACGGTGCTAGGGGCCAAGTGAGGGTGTCGGTGAGCTTCCAGGCGGTCGAGCTGATCCAGAGGAGGATCGGGATGAGAGGGGGAGGCAACAGAGCGGTGGCAGCAGCTCGGTGCCGACGCGTGCCAAACGCGCACTCTGGACGCGCTCCGGACGTGCACGTAACGTGCTCGATAAAATGCTACAGTGGTCTACGATGCTCTAATGGAGTTGATATTTGACAGGATGATCAGTCCCAGTGTGGAAAGGGTGATGGACATGTTGGTTTGGCCAAATGACCAAGTGTCTGTTGAAGTTCAGAAAGCTTTGCCAAATCCTGTCATGAGCTGAAGGTGTTCGACAGAATGCTAGGGCAAGCTAGAGGACTTTCATGGATTTGAAACTTGGTAGGATGGGGTCTCTTTAGATGATAGAGATGGTGGTGGAGTTAGTTTGGCAAGGAGAGAAACTTGATAGTGCAAGTTTTACTAGAATTCAGTTTTGGACAAAACCTTCAGTGGCATGTTTGGTGGACTAAAAAGATTCCAATGGAGCTGATCTTCTGGAGTTAAGGTTTTGGTTGGAAGGACTAGAAGATGGCAGAGTTTCAGAATTAATGGAGCTAGGAAGATTAGGGTTGTAGTTGTAACTCAAAAATGGGACAGAACTGAAAAGAGTATGTTTCTCTCAAAATTTTCAAAAGACATAGTTAGGTTTTTGCTCAAAAGTGATTTTATAGGCATCATCTGACCTCTCATAATTTTTGTGGGATTTTGAAACAATTATTTAAAATACTTGTAGTGCAACAGAAGCATTCTAAGTATTGAAAATGCTTTTAAAAGAATTACTTGTGGCAAGTTTTATTATGAAAACATTTCCTTGAAATGATTTACACAACAAACAAGGACCACAACATTTCACAAAAATAATCTTCTATGGAGGGAAGAATTTTGTAAAACAGAAAATAGAAAAGCTCTGAAATTAATAACTGAGCTCATATAGCTCAAAAAATTTATTTCTGACCAAATTTTACTTACTGAAAATATGATTAAATTTTTGGGGTGTTACAAATGTTCCATCTCCTGTAAAAGGATTAGCTAGAAGTTTCTCTATCATACCCGAAGGAATTTCAAAGTAAACATTTTCAATAGGTTCAGTAGGTTGAGGAGCAACTCTTTGCTCTACTGGTCGGTGTAAAGATACCCTGAACAAGCCCCTCAAAGGATTACTTTCCATAGTAACAAGTGACAGTAAATTTCAGCACACTATATAAATTTTTCCTTACCAAATTCCACCTACCAAAGGCGCTTCCCTCCCCGGCAACGGCGCTAGAAAAGAGTCTTGATGACTGATACGTCTCCAACGTATCTATAATTTTTGATTGCTCCATGCTATATTATCTACTGTTTTGGACATTATTGGGCTTTATTATCCACTTTTATATTATTTTTTGGGACTAACCTATTAACCGGAGGCCTAGCCCAGAATTGTTGTTTTTTGCCTGTTTTAGGGTTTCAAAGAAACGGAATATCAAACGGAGTACAAACGGAATGAAACCTTCGAGAACGTGATTTTCTCACCGAATACAACTCAGGAGAGTTGGACCCTATGTCAAGCCACGTAACAGGAGCCCACGAGGTAGGGGGCGTGCCTACCCCCCCCCCCCCCCGCCCCCCCCCCCCCCCCGTGGGCCCCCTGTTGCTCCACCGACGTACTTCTTCCTCCTATATATACCCACGTACCCCCAAACGATCAGAACATGAGCCAAAACCCTAATTCCACCACCGTAACTTTCTGTATCCACGAGATCCCATCTTGGGGCCTGTTCCGGAGCTCCGCCGGAGGGGGCATCGATCACGGAGGGCTTCTACATCAACACCATAGCCTCTCCGATGAAGTGTGAGTAGTTTACTTCAGACCTATGGGTCCATAGTTAGTAGCTAGATGGCTTCTTCTCTCTTTTTGGATCTCAATACAATGTTCTCCCCCTCTGTTGTGGAGATCTATTCGATGTAATCTTCTTTTTGCGGTGTGTTTGTTGAGACCGATGAATTTTGGGTTTATGATCAAGTCTATCTATGAATGATATTTGAATCTTCTCTGAATTCTTTTATGTATGATTGGTTATCTTTGAATTATCAGTTTGGTTTGGCCTACTAGATTGATCTTTCTTGCAATGGGAGAAGTGCTTAGCTTTGGGTTCAATCTTGCGGTGTCCTTTCCGGTGACAGTAAGGGCAGCAAGGCACGTATTGTATTGTTTCCATCGAGGATAACAATATGGGGTTTTCTTCATATTGCATGAGTCTATCCCTCTACATCATGTCATCTTGCTTAAGGCGTTACTCTGTTTTTAACTTAATACTCTAGATGCATGCTGGATAGCGGTCGATGAGTGGAGTAATAGTAGTAGATGCAGGCAGGAGTCGGTCTACTTGTCTCGGACGTGATGCCTATATACATGATCATACCTAGATATTCTCATAACTATACTCAATTCTGTCAATTGCCCAACAGTAATTTGTTCACCCATCGTAGAATACTTATGCTCTCGAGAGAAGCCACTAGTGAAACCTATGGCCCCAGGGTCTATCTTTATCATATTAATCTCCTACTACTTAGTTATTTACTTTTCTATTTACTTTGCCTTTATTTTACTTTGCATCTTTATCATAAAAATACCAAAAAATATTATCTTATCATATCTATCAGATCTCACTCTCGTAAGTGGCCCTATAGGTATTTACAACCATCTTTGCGTTGGTTGCGAGGATTTATTTGTTTTGTGCAGGTACGAGGGACTCGCGCATAGCCTCCTACTAGATTGATACCTTGTTTCTCAAAAACTGAGGGAAATACTTACGCTACTTTGCTGCATCATCCCTTCCTCTTCAGGGAAAACCAACGCGGTGCTAAAATAGGTAGCAAGAAGGATTTCTGGCGCCGTTGCCGGGAAGGTCTACGCAAAAGTCAACGTACCAAGTACCCATCACATACCCTTATCTCCCGCATTACATTATTTGCCATTTTCCTCTTGTTTTCCTCTCCCCCCAATTCACCCTTGCCGTTTTATTCGCCCTCTCTCTCTCTATCCTCCCTCTCTTTCTCTATTTGCCCCTTTTTGTCTGCTTGCCTTTTTGTTTGCCTGTGTGTTAGTTTGCTTGTTTGTCGCGATGGCTCAAGATAATACTAAATTGTGTGACTTCACCAATACCAACAACAATGATTTTATTAGCACTCCGATTGCTCCTCTTACCGATGCTGAATCTTGTGAAATTAATACTGCTTTGTTGAATCTTGTGATGAAAGATCCGTTTTCCGTCCTTCCTGGTGAAGATGCTGCTACCCATCTAAATAGCTTCGTTGATTTGTGTGACATGCAAAAGAAGAAAGATGTGGATAATGATATGGTTAAATTGAATCTATTTCATTTTTCGCTTAGAGATCGTGCTAAAGCTTGGTTTTCGTCTTTGCCTAAAAATAGTATTGATTCATGGAACAAGTACAAAGATGCTTTTATCTCTAAGTATTTTCCTCCCGCTAAGATCATCTCTCTTAGAAACGATATTATGAACTTTAAGCAACTTGATCATGAACATGTTGCACAAGCTTGGGAGATAATGAAATTAATGGTACGTAATTGCCCTACTCATGGTTTAAATTTGTGGATGATTATACAATTTTTTTATGCCGGATTGAATTTTGCTTCAAGAAATCTTTTAGATTCGGCCGCGGGAGGCACTTTTATGGAAATCACTTTAGGAGAAGCTACTAAACTCCTAGATGATATTATGGTTAATTATTCTCAATGGCATACTGAAAGATCTACTAATAAAAAGGTGCATGCGATAGAAGAAATTAATGTTTTGAGTGGAAAGATGGATGAACTTATGAAATTATTTGCTAATAAGAGTGTTTCTTCTGATCCTAATGATATGCCCTTGTCTACTTTGATTGAGAATAATAATGAATCTATGGATGTGAATTTTGTTGGTAGGAACAATTTTGGTAATAATGCGTATAGAGGAAATTTCAATCCTAGGCCTAATCCTAGTAATCCCTCTAATAATTATGGTAATTCCTACAACAATTCTTATGGAAATTATAATAAGATTCCATCTGATTTTGATTCTAATATTAAAGAATTGATTACTTCGCAAAAGAATTTTAATGCTATGATTGAAGAAAAATTGCTTAAGATTGATGATTTGGCTAGGAACGTTGATAGAATTGCTCTTGATGTTGATTCTTTAAAACTTAGATCCATTCCACATAAGCATTATATCAATGAGTCTCTCAAAGCCATGAAAATTTCCATTGACGAGTGCAAAGAAAGAACCGCTAGGATGTGTGCTAAAAAAGATGCCTTTATAAAAGCGTGTTCTTCTAGTTCCTATGAAAATAATGATGAAGATCTAAAAGTTATTGATGTGTCCCCTATTAAATCTTTGTTTTGCAATATGAATCTTGATAATGACGGGACTGAATATGATCCACCTTTACCTAGAAGGCGTTCCAAGAATTCTTAATCTTTTGATCTTGATGCTAAATTTGATAAAAGTGGGGTTGAAGAAATTAAAACCCTAGATGTTGCTAAACCCACTATTATGGATTTCAAGGAATTTAACTATGAAAATTTCTCTTTGATTGATTGTATTTCCTTGTTGCAATCCGTACTAAATTCTCCTCACGCTTATAGTCAAAATAAAGCGTTTACTAAACATATCGTTGATGCCTTGATGCAATCTTATGAAGAAAAACTTGAATTGGAAGTTTCTATCCCTAGAAAACTTTATGATGAGTGGGAACCAACTATTAAAATTAAAATTAAATATCATGAATTCTATGCTTTATGTGATTTGTGTGCTAGTGTTTCCACGATTCCAAAGACTTTGTGTGATTTGTTAGGTTTCCGTGATTTTGATGATTGCTCTCTAAACTTGCACCTTGCGGATTCCACTATTAAGAAACCTATGGGAATAGTTAATGATGTTCTTATTGTTGCAAATAGGAATTATGTGCCCGTAGATTTTATTGTTCTTGACATAGATTCCAATCCTTCATGTCCTATTATTCTTGGTAGACCTTTCCTTAGAACGATTGGTGCAATTATTGATATGAAGGAAGGAAATATTAGATTCCAATTTCCATTAAAGAAAGTCATGGAACACTTTCCTAGAAAGAAAATTAAATTACCTTATGAATCTATTATGAGAGACACTTATGGATTGCCTATGAAAGATGGCAATACCTAGATCTATTCTTGCTTGTTATGCCTAGCTAGGGGCGCTAAACGATAGCGCTTGTTGGGAGGCAACCCAATTTTATTTTTATTCCTTGCTTTTTCCTCCTGCTTAGTAATAAATAAATTATTTAGCCTCTGTTTTGGTTGTGTTTTTTTTTGTGTTTAATTAGTGTTCGTGCCAAGTAGAACCGTTGGGAAGACTTGGGGAAAGTCTTGTTGAACTTGCTGTAAAAAATAGAAACTTTAGCTCTCACGAGAACTTCTGTCATTTTTATTTGGAAAGTGATATTTAGTTAATTCTTTTTGAATATGATTAATAGATAAATTAATCACGTCCATCAATTTATTTTAGAATTTTGGTGGTTCCAGATCTTGCGCTAGATACAGATTACTACAGACTGTTCTGTTTTTGACAGATTCTGTTTTGCGTGTGTTGTTTGCTTATTTTGATGAATCTATGGCTAGTAAATTAGTTTATAAACCATAGAGAAGTTGGAATACAGTAGGTATAACACCCATATAAATAAAGAATGAGTTCATTACAGTACCTTGAAGTGGTCTTTTGTTTTCTTTCGCTAACGGAGCTCACGAGATTTTCTACTTTAAGTTTTGTGTTGTGAAGTTTTCAAGTTTTGGGTAAAGATTTGATGGATTATGAAACAAGGAGTGGCAAGAACCTAAGCTTGGGTATGCCCATGGCACCCCCAAGATAATCTAAGGACACCTAAAAGCCAAAGCTTGGGGATGCCCCGAAAGGCATCCCCTTTTTCGTCTACTTCTATCGGTAACTTTACTTGGAGCTATATTTTTATTTACCACATGATATGTGTTTTGCTTGGAGCGTCTTGTATGATTTGAGTCTTTGCTTGTTAGTCTAACACAATCATCCTTTCTATACACACCTTTTGAGAGAGCCATACATGATTTGGAATTTGTTAGAATACTCTATGTGCTTCGCTTATATCTTTTGAGCTATATAATTTTGCTCTAGTGCTTCACTTATATCTTTTAGAGCACGATGGTGGATTTGTTTTATAGAAACTATTGATCTCTCATGCTTCACTCATATTATTTTTAGAGTCTTAATAGCATGGTAATTTGCTTAAAATCCTAATATGCTTGGTATGCAAGATTAATAATAAAACTTTCCTATGAGTGTGTTGAATACTAAGAGAAGTTTGATGCTTGATGATTGTTTTGAGACATGGAGGTAATAATATCGAAGTCGTGCTAGTTGAGTAGTTGGGAAATTGAGAAATACTTGTGTTGAGGTTTGCAAGTCCCGTAGCATGCACGTATGGTAAACGTTATGCAACAAATTTGAAACATGAGGTGTTATTTGATTGTCTTCCTTATGAGTGGCGGTCGGGGACGAGCGATGGTCTTTTCATACCAATCTATCCCCCTAGGAGCATGCGCGTAGTACCGAGGTTTTTGATGACTTGTAGATTTTTGCAATAAGTATGTGAGTTCTTTATGACTAATGTTGAGTCCATGGATTATACGCACTCTCACCCTTCCATCCTTGCTAGCCTCTTCGGTACCGTGCATTGCCCTTTCTCACATTAAGAGTTGGCGCAAACTTCGCCGGTGCATCCAAACCTCGTGATATGATACGCTCTTTCACACATAAACCTCCTTATATCCTCAAAACAGCCACCATACCTACCTATTATGGCATTTCCATAGCCATTCCGAGATATATTGCCATGCAACTTTCCATCATTCTATTCATCATGGCACATTCATCATTGTCATATTGCTTAGCATGATCATGTAGTTGACATAGTATTTGTGGCAAAGCCACCGTTCATAATTCTTTCATACATGTCACTCTTGGTTCATTGCATATCCCGGTACACCGCCGGAGGCATTCATATAGAGCCATCTTTGTTCTAGTATCGAGTTGTAATCATTGAGTTGTAAATAAATAGAAGTGTGATGATAATCATTTTCTAGAGCATTATCCCAAGTGAGGAATATAAAAAAATAGAAACCGGCCATAAAAAAAGAGAAGGCCCAAAAAAAGAGAAAGGCCATAAAAATGGCCAGAGAAAAAAAATGAGAGAAAAATAGAGAAGGGACAATGTTACTATCCTTTGCCACACTTGTGCTTCAAAATAGCACCATGATCTTCATAGTAGAGTCTCTCATGTTATCACTTTCATATACTAGTGGGAATTTTTCATTATAGAACTTGGCTTGTATATTCCAACAATGGGCCTCCTCACGTGCCCTAGGTCTTCGTGAGCAAGCAAATTGGATGCACACCCACTAGTTTCTTTTGTTGATCTTTCATACATTTATAGCTCTAGTGCATCAGTTGCATGGCAATCCCTACTCCTTGCATTAACATCAATCGGTGGGCATCTCCATAGCCCATTGATTAGCCTCGTTGATGTGAGACTTCCTCCTTTTTGTCTTCTCCATATAACCCCCCTCATTATATTCTATTCCACCTATAGTGCTATGTCCATGGCTCGCGCTCATATATTGCGTGAAAGTTTATAGGTTTGAGATTACTAAAGAATGAAACAATTGATTGGCTTGTCATCGGGGTTGTGCATGATGATAGCATTCTTGTGTGACGAAAATGAAACATGACTAAACCATATCATTTTGTAGGGATGAACTTTCTTTGGCCATGTTATTTTGAGAAGACATAATTGCTTAGTTAGTATGCTTGAAGTATTATCATTTTTATGTCAATATGAACTTTTGTCATGAATCTTTCGGATCTGGATATTCATACCACAATTAAGAAGAATTACATTAAAATTATGCCAAGTAGAACTCCGCATCAAAAATTCTGTTTTTAGCATTTACCTACTCGAGGACGAGCATGAATTAAGCTTGGGGATGCTTGATACGTCTCCAACATATCTATAATTTTTGATTGCTCCATGATATATTATCTACTGTTTTGGACATTATTGAGCTTTATTATCCACTTTTATATCATTTTTGGGACTAACCTATTAACCGGAGGCCCAGCCCAGAATTGTTGTTTTTTGCCTGTTTTAGGGTTTCGAACAAAAGGAATATCAAACGGAGTCCAAATGGAATGAAACCTTTGGGAACGTGATTTTCTCACCGAATACAACTCAGGAGACTTGGACCCTACGTCAAGCCACGTAATAGGAGCCCACGAGGTAGGGGGCGCGCCTACCCCCCCCCCCAAGGCGCGCCCTCCACCCTCGTGGGCCCCCTGTTGCTCCACCGACGTACTTCTTCCTCCTATATATACCCACGTACCCCCAAACGATCCGAACAGGAGCCAAAACCCTAATTCCACCGCCGTAACTTTCTGTATCCACGAGATCCCATCTTGGGGCCTGTTCCGAAGCTCCGCCGGAGGGGGCATCGATCATGGAGGGCTTCTACATCAACACCATAGCCTCTCCGATGAAGTGTGAGTAGTTTACTTCAGACCTACGGGTCCATAGTTAGTAGCTAGATGGCTTCTTCTCTCTTTTTGGATCTCAATACAATGTTCTCCCCCTCTCTTGTGGAGATCTATTCGATGTAATCTTCTTTTTGCGATGTTTTGTTGAGACCGATGAATTGTGGGTTTATGATCAAGTCTATCTATGAATAATATTTGAATATTCTCTGAATTGTTTTATGTATGATTGGTTGTCTTCGAATTATCAGTTTGTTTTGGCCTACTAGATTGATCTTTCTTGCAATGGGAGAAGTGCTTAGCTTTGGGTTCAATCTTGCGGTGTCCTTTCCCGGTGACAGCAAGGGTAGCAAGGCACGTATTGTATTGTTGCCATCGAGGATAACAAGATGGGGTTTTCTTCATATTGCATGAGTCTATCCCTCTACATCATGTCATCTTGCTTAAGGCGTTACTCTGTTTTTAACTTAATACTCTAGATGCATGCTGGATAGCGGTCGATGAGTGGAGTAATAGTAGTAGATGCAGGCAGGAGTCGGTCTACTTGTCTCGGACATGATGCCTATATACATGATCATACCTAGATATTCTCATAACTATGCTCAATTCTGTCAATTGCTCAACAGTAATTTGTTCACCCACCGTAGAATACTTATGCAATTGAGAGAAGCCAGTAGTGAAACCTATGGCCCCCGGGTCTATCTTTATCATATTAATCTCCTACTACTTAGTTATTTACTTTGCTATTTACTTTGCCTTTATTTTACTTTGCATCTTTATCATAAAAATACCAAAAATATTATCTTATCATATCTATCAGATCTCACTCTCGTAAGTGCCCTATAGGGATTGACAACCCCTATTTGTGTTGGTTGCAAGGATTTATTTGTTTTGTGCAGGTACGAGGGACTCGCGCGTAGCCTCCTACTGGATTGATACCTTGGTTCTCAAAAACTGAGGGAAATACTTACGCTACTTTGCTGCATCATCCCTTGCTCTTCGGGGAAAACCAACGCAGTGCTAAAAGAGGTAGCAATGACCCACAAGTATAGGGGATCTATCATAGTCCTTTCGATTAGTAAGAGTGTCGAACCCAACGAGGAGCAGAAGGAAATGATAAGCAGTTTTCAGTAAGGTGTTCTCCGCAAGCACTAAAATTATCGATAACAGATAGTTTTGTGATAAGGTAATTTGTAACAGGTAACAAGTAATAAAAGTAAATAAGGTGCAGCAAGATGGCCCAATCCTTTTTGTAGCAAAGGACAAGCTTGGACAAACTCTTGTATAAAGGAAAGCGCTCCCGAGGACATATGGGAATTATTGTCAAGCTAGTTTTCATCATGCTCATATGATTCGCGTTCGTTACTTTGATAATTTGATATGTGGGTGGACCGGTGCTTGGGTACTGCCCTTCCTTGGACAAGCATCCCACTTATGATTAACCCCTCTTGCAAGCATCCACAACTACAAAATAAGTATTAAGGTAAACCTAACCATAGCATGAAACATATGGATCCAAATCAACCCATTACGAAGCAACACATAAACTAGGGTTTAAGCTTCTGTCACTCTAGCAAACCATCATCTACTTATTACTTCCGAATGCCTTCCTCTAGGCCCAAACAATGGTGAAGTGTCATGTAGTCGACGTTCACATGACACCACTAGAGGAAAGACAACATACATCTCATCAAAATATCGGACGAATACCAAATTCACATGACTACTTATAGCAAGACTTCTCCCATGTCCTCGGGAACAAACGTAACTACTCACAAATCATATTCATGTTCATAATCAGAGGGTTATTAATATGCATAAAGGATCTGAACATATGATCTTCCACCAAATAAACCAACTAGCATCAACTACAAGGAGTAATCAACACTACTAGCAACCCAGAGGTATCAATGAGGTTTTGAGACAAAGATTGGATAGAAGAGATGAACTTTGGTTTGAGATGAGATGGTTTTGGTGAAGATGTTGATGGAGATTGACCCCCTCCCGATGAGAGGATCGACGGTGATGACGATGGTGATGATTTCCCCCTCCCGGAGGGATGTTTCCCTGGCAGAACAGCTCCGCCGGAGCCCTAGATTGGTTCTGCCAAGGTTCTGCCTCGTGGCTGTGGAGTTTCGTCCCGAGAGCTTGCTTCTAATGTTTTCCATGACGAAAAACTTCATATAGCTAAAGATGGGCACCGAAGGCCTGCCAAGGAGCCCACGAGGCAGGGGGCGCACCCAGGGGGGTAGGGCGCGCCTCCCACCCTCGTGGACGGTGGGTGGCCCCCCTCCGGTGCTCTCTTTGCCCAATATTTTTTATATAATCCAAAACTGACTTCCGTGGAGTTTCAGGAATTTTGGAGTTGTGCAGAATAGGTTTCTAATATTTGCTCCTTTTCCGGCCCAGAATTCCAGCTGTCGGCATGCTCCCTCTTCGTGTAAACCTTGTAAAATAAGAGAGAATAGGCATAAGTATTGTGAGATAATGTGTAATAACAGCCCATAATGCGATAAATATTGATATAAATGCATGATGCAAAATGGACGTATCATGGCACCTGGTCCTCCTCATCGCTGCAAGAGTTGGCGGACTCCTCCTCGTCGGAGGATCCAGATGTCGTTGAGAAAGATGGCCCCGGAGAGTGGCGGCAGTAGCGCCAATATGCGGAGGCGATCTGCAACCACAGCCGCCTGCCGGCGCAGAGAACCATGACTTGGGCATGGTGTGGAGACGGTGGTGTCACCGGCACCGGAGTAGAGAGGAGTGAAGAGGATTGGAGAGTGTTGTGGTGTGCATGGAGACGGAGTCCTGCTTAAATAGGCATGGCGGCCAGGTGAAGGGACTGGAAACCGTCTTCGAAGAGGTGCAGCGGCTGAAGTAGGCTTCTCGGTCTATTGAAGAAACACCTCTCGCTTGTCCGGTTGCGTCTCTGACCGGCATCAACGTCGTGAAGTGACGTCCGCTCTAGAGCGGCTTTGACGGCATGAATGCACAGCAGCTGCTTTGCGCTAGAGAGTTTTTTAGGCGGAAGGGTTTTCAGGTGGGACCGGGTTAACAGATACGTGCGTGGGAGCAGTCTGTACACCTGAAAAGCCTCCGTGGTTTGCCTCCGATTTGCAGAAATCGGATGCCCGGACTAGTCTGCGGACCGATGGGGGACCGTGTTGAATGGAAAAATGGGTTCGGACCACTTAGTCCAAACGGATGCGAACGGTTTGAGGGTTAAGGTTGGAGATGCCTTTAGTACAATAAGATGAAGGGCAAATAATGGAAATCTTCTTAAGACCATATTTTGCACAACTGTGACCAACCCCACTCAAATCTTTGTTGATATGATAGATCTTAAGGGAAAGAGCTCTGTATATGTTTCAGAGATTGAAAACATCCGACCTGGATTCCAATGGCCTGGATTTTAAAGAACATCCCCTGAAGTGGTAACTTCGGCAAGAATTTGGTTATCTGATAGAAGAGTTGTCACTGAAGACGGAGAGTTGAATCTATACAAGAAGCCAGTAGGAGGCCTTTAGTTTCAGCATGAGGAGGGGAGTTGACTGTGTCACATCAATCCAAGATCATAACATTTGATTTATGGCCCTCATTTTTGTTTTTGAAGAGCAAATGATTTTATTGTTGATAGGGATGGCATTTTTACCCATGGGCATGGGTACCCGCGGGTACCCTACCCGAAAACAACGGGCATGGGCAAGACTTGGAGAGATTTTGTACCCACGGGTAATGGGTATCCATACCCGCAAAATGTATGGGTAGGGCATGGTTATGAACTTGTGCCCATGGGTAACCCAATGAATACCCATAAAATAATAATAAATGAAAATAATTCCTATGACATGTGGGTCAACATCCAACTCCTATGGCCCCACTCTAAATCTTGTATTCTTTAAACCGTCCATAGCTCACAGGCCCGTAATCACATACTCGACACTCCTCCTACGTCCTATGTGACTCCCCAAAAAGATGAAATATCAATTATCGAATCTTCTCTGTTGGACTGTCGTCCAACTCTCGATCAAGTGATCCCCAATTCCCACCACCGCCTGCCACTGTGTCGGCTTCCACCAACCGCTGCCCATACTCCCTTATGCTCCCAAGAGGCCACCCACGTGAGGAGGCCGTGGAAGTGATATACTGCTCACCCATCATCACTTAATTTTTAAACTCATTTCTCCACCTTTTAAAAATTTAAATGTTATACATTATATCCACTAGGTACCCATTGGGTATAGGATACCCGATGGGTATGAGCATGGGTGTCAATTTATGCCCATGTGTATTGAAATGGGTGGGTATAGAAAGTTTCTGTGGGTATGAGTTTGCACTGAAGGAGGTTATTGTAGGGGAACGTAGCATGCGATTTCAAAAAAAATCCTACGGTAACGCAAGATCTATCTAGGAGATGCATAGCAATGAGAGGGGGAGAGTGTGTCCACGTACCCTCGTAGACCGAAAGCGGAAGCGTTAGGTTAACACGGTTGATGTAGTAGAACGTCTTCACGATCCAACCATCCAAGTACCGAACGTACGGCACCTCCGTGTTCAGCACACGTTCAGCTCAATTACATCCCTCGAACTCTTGATCCAGTAGAAGGTCGAGGGAGAGTTCCACGCAGGGCTTCGCCTAAGCACTACGACACTATGACCGTAGGAGTAGACTGTGGAGGGGGGCACCGCACATGGCTAAGAACAATTGTCGTGCCTTTGGGGTGCCCCCTGCCCCCGTATATAAAGGAGGGGAGGAGGAGGAGGCTGGCCATAGGGGTGGCGCGCCGTGGGGGGAGTCCTACTAGGACTCCACTCCTAGTAGGATCCCCCCTTTCCTTCCAACGGAGAGGGGAAAAGGGAAAAGGGGGAGAGGGAGAAGGAAAGGGGGTCGCGCCCCCACCCCTTGTCCAATTCGGATTGGGCAGGGGGAGGCGCACACCTCCTCCTGTGGCCTTCCTCCCTCTCTCCACTATGGCCCATTAGGCCCATTAACTTTCCCCGGGGGGTTCCGGTCACCCCTCCGGTACTCCGGTATGTACCCGATACACTCCGGAACCCTTCCGGTGTCCGAATACTACCTCCCAATATATCAATCTTTACCTCTCGACCATTTCGAGACTCCTCGTCATGCCCGTGATCTCATCTGGGACTCCGAACAAACTTCAGTCACCAAAACACATAACTCATAATACAAATAGGCATTGAACGTTAAGCGTGCGGACCTTATGGGTTCGAGAACTATGTAGACATGACCGAGACACATCTCCAGTCAATAACCAATAGCGGAACCTGGATGCTCATATTGGTTCCTACATATTCTACGAAGATCCTTATCGGTCAAACCGCAATAACAACATATATTATTCCCTTTGTCATCGGTATGTTACATGCCCGAGATTCAATCGTCGGTGTCATCATAGCTAGTTCAATCTCATTACCAGCAAGTCTCTTTACTCGTTCCGTAATGCATCATCCCACAACTAACTAATTAGTCACATTGCTTGAAAGGCTTATCATGATGTGCATTACCGAGAGGGCCCAGAATACCTCTCTGATACTCAGAGTGACAAATCCTAATCTCGATCTATGCCAAGCCAAGAAACACCTTTGGAAGCACCTGTAGAGCATCTTTATAATCACCCAGTTACGTTGTGACATTTGATAGCACACAAGGCGTTCCTCCGGTATTCGGCAGTTGCATAATCTCATAGTGAAAGGAATATGTATAAGTCATGAAGAAAGCAATAGCAATAAAACTTAACGATCATTATGCTAAGCTAATGGATGGGTCTTGTACATGTGATCCCGTTCATCAAATGACAACACATGTCTATGGTTAGGAAACTTAACCATCTTTGATTAACGAGCTAGTCTAGTAGAGGATTACTAGGGACACGGTGTTTTGTGTATGTATCCACATATGTATCAAGTTTCGGGTTAATACAATTCTATCATGAATAATAAACATTTATCATGATATAAGGAAATATAAAATAACAACTTTATTATTGCCTCTAGGGCATATTTCCTTCAGTTATACCCGCCCATACCCTATCCATTGCCATCCCTAATTGTTGAAAACACAGTTTAGGGATGCGCATGCAGGTGTTGGTGCTGATATTTCAAAAACCTATAACACATGTAGTTCTCTTATGCTCCTAAATTTCCTGTTAATTATGTATTGTGTGGCAGTAGTTCTAGACATCTATTAATTAAGGAGATGCACCCAGACTGCTTTTTAAGGCCCTCCTATTCGTTGCATATATATGGTCATTCTGTTGCATGTTATGCTAACAGAAAGGGGAAGGATGCTACCTAATACTCCCTCCGTCCGCAACACTTATTTTGGGACGGAGAGAGTATAAGAAGCACATAGCGTAACATTCTATGACTTCGACCATACTGTGAGGGCACGTTACACCTAGAATTGATGATAGAAAGCAGCCCTTATTTAGCATGATCATCAACACCTAATGAGCATAATATGCAACGGGACTTGTTTACCATGGACATGAATGAACTTCTGTAAGATGGAAAATTTGTAGGCATTGGTCTGCTTTTGATCCACAAATACCGGTGGGGTAGTTTGCTGTAATAGCAGGCGTGGAGAAAAGAACAATTCTTAGTTGCAAAAGATGAGAAGATCACATGAATCTGAAGGTACACATCATCAATAGGTTGGTCAAACTGCATAATGTCAAAATCAATAGCCTATCGTTATTTCAATCCGTTCACAATATAATGAAGAACAAAAGATAAGACGCGAGTATCGTTCACAATATATCCAAGGCACCAAAATATCAAGAAAATATACAATATTAAACCTGTGAAATTACCCGAGTGCCCAAATATACAAATGATAGAAGAAAATACAAAAAGGATAGAAATATGTATAATATTAGACTTTATTTCTCTATTTCATTGATGCACGTTAGACTACATCAAACCTCAAAAGTATGGCACCAACTCCAAACATGCCATTATCTGAAATATTTTTCACGCAGAAGATCCTTTCAACCCCATTCTTATCTATATAAAAGTTATTTTGCCCAAGTGTAAGGCCAATATCTAATTTTCAGAAATGCCTACCAGCTCTGTACGTGATTTTTGCCATGGCCCTTTTTATTTGCTGCCTAGGTTTCCTGGAGGGCCAAAAATCATAGTGGCATCCACGCCATCGTCCTGTGGTGCAAGGGAGGCATGAAGGTGTGTGTATGACCAAGGGAAAACAAATGGATTGCACTTTTTGTACGTGTGTACCTTGAACCTCCACCAATGATGATTCCATCGCCCGCCCATCTGAGTCGCCCAGAGCCTTCCTGATCGTTCTGTTATTGCTTCATCTCCCAGTTTTCCCAGTTCTGCTTGCCCATGATTTTCGCTAAGCTTGGCACAAACCAAAGAGGGGATCGGCATATCGTTTTGTTATTGCTTCATCTCCAAACTTTTCCAGTTATGCTTGCCCATGATTTCCACTAAGCTGGGCACAAACCGAAAGAGGGAATCGACATATCGTTCTGTTATTGCTTTATCTCCAAGCTTTTTCATTTTTGCTTGCCTATGTTTATTTTTGCTAAGCTCAGCACAAAAAAAAGGGGGATCAGCAGAGCGAGAAAGCGTCGAGCTTTCTCAAGGAGCTCGACCAAGGGCATCGAAGATGGATGTGATTGTGGCACGAGGATGAGAATCCAAGACCTTTTTTAAAAGGGAATGAAATTCTATGACCTTTTAGGCCGCGGCAGTGTAGGGTTTAGACTCGTAATATCCTTCTTACATGTAGGCACGTGATGGATTAGGACTCTGTATCTCCTAATCAATACACTTGTCTTTTAGCCAAATAAACATGGTTTGCATGTATTTTTTTTACGCCTTTTATAATCAATGAATCCCAATCAGTGCTTCCTTCCGTTTACGATGTACCTTATTTTAGATGCTTATTATGCATAGACGTGACGGTTCAATATCCTGGATCGCATATGCTAGCATGTTACCCAAATAATTTTAAACCTCAGCCATTATTATTCTGATCAAACGGTGGTAATAATATTAGCATATGTGGATAAATATGGTGTCTCGTTTGTCTTTTGTTTTCATAATATAATAGATAGATACTCTAAGCTTGTCTTCATCTTTGTATGTTTACCTGTTCCATTGGTTGATCTTGCTCTGTCACTCTTGCTCTGCCACACTAAATCAACTTGTATAATCTACCATTTCTAGTAAGGTGAGCTGCTACCTCCCCTCCATTTTAACTACTTTTCTTCTCACATCCTCTTCCCTCGCAGCCATCTCCCTCTCCTCCTTGGCGGTGAACGGCGGCGGCAACGTGCATGGCTCGTATCCGGCCACATACATCTCCCTGGACTCCATCATGAACTCCCTGTCCCGGCCTTGGGCGGAGCAGGCCATGGACTCGGGGCAGAGCTCCACGGCGTTCTCCGGCACGGTGGGCTTGTACCGGAGCAGGGCAGCGTACTGGGTGAGCACGTGCAACATGTAGTCGTAAACGTAGTCCATGCTCATCTCCTCCCTCGCGAACCCGCTGCCCTCCTTGCCCATGCGCTGGGCCAGCGCCGGATGCCCGTTCCCCCAGTCGACGGCGAACTTGACCGCGCGGCACTTGTCCCTGGGGTCGATGGGCCAGTAGTGGCGGCCGGCGACGAGCCCCCGGGAGAAGAAGTCCTCGAAGGGCGTGTCGATGGCCAGCATCGGCGAGTCGCATGCGAGAATGTACTTCTCGCTCACCGACCACGACCGCCCCTGCACGTAGATCTTGTACCTGTACCGGCACTGCTCCGCCAGGTTGGAGCCCTTGAAGCCGTTCCGGTTGGCGGCGCCCCAGTCCAGCGCGAACAGCCGCGCGTTCCAGTCTTTGCCGGCGGCGGAATCGTTGCTGCAGCGGAAGAGGTCGCGGCGCGCTTCCGACACGTGAGGGTTGCCCTTCCAGAACGCGTACGGCTCCCTGTCCGGCCAGGGGAGCCGCGCGTTCTCCTTGGCGATCTCCTTCATGAGCGGCCCCCATGGACGGATGTTGACCTCCGGCCAGCCCCAGAAGGACCAGTCCGGGAAGAGGACCTCGACCGAGGTGCCGTCCTTGCAGTAGCGGAAGAGCGGCGGCGCGGCGGAGGTGTCCGGGTAGTCGGCGGCGCGCAGCTCCGGCATGTCCTCGCAGTTGAACATGAGGTCGAGGTCCGGGACGCGGCCTGGGTAGCGGGCGAGCAGCTGCGCGATCCCCCACTGCGTGAATAGGTCCCGCGTCTGGAACACGCGGTGGTACGTCTCCACGTACGCGCGCCCGGAGACCACCGTCAGCCGGAACGCTGCGTTCGGCTGGCCGTGCTCCACCGCCTCCCTGCTGATCCCCTTCTCGCGCCACGGCGCAAGGTCCGAGTGGATGTGCCTGAAGTAGTCCGGGCACGAAGGCGGCCGCGGCACGGGCCGTTCCGGCGCCGCTGGAGATGGCGATGCAGCCGGTGGTGGCATTGCCCCACGGGGGCGACGGCATAGTGGCGTAGACGACGATGACGTCCCGTTGCCGCAGCTGAAGGGTATGGGCACGGGCGGTGACGAGCGTTGGCGGCGGGGAGGATGGCGCCAACGACGGCTGGTGCCGCCGGTGCCGCTGCCGTTGCCCCGCAGGAACGACTGGCCGATCGTTTCAGCACGCATGTACAAGAGCAGAGGGATGAGTACAGCACATTGTAGTATGATGAGAAATTTTAGGGCTGTCCCAGTTAATATGAACAGTCTATATTTCACGTCATCCGATGGCTTGTTGTATTACTATTACCTCTTGAAAGTTGAAACGTAAAATATGAACGAGAATCCTATAGGGTTATTATATGGACTTTGAAAGGTAAATATGGACAACAATCCTATAGGGTTATTATATGGACTTTTTTCCTTTTTTCCTTTATTTATACATATATAAGGAAAAAATATTTTGTGTCATTAAAGCATTGTGCTACCTACGGAAATGTATCTTGCATAGTTCTAAAATTTTCATGTGTGGTGCCTAAGGAATCTGCCCACACGCCGATAACTGCCACACGTATGGGCGTTAAGAAATCTGCCCACATGTTTTGTGTGGTGTTTAAAAGGATCAGCCCACACGTCTGTATGTGGGCAAAACAATTAACGCCCACACGTCTTTTTTTCCCTCCCGGTTCCTCTTACACGCGTGCGTGTGGGCGAAATAGATAACGCCCATACGTCCGGTACGTCAGGCCTCGTACCTCGTGGTCCCGCACGCCCCACGTGACACTTTATCGCGCGCCCCGCAGTTGCCATGGGCCGGACCCTCGTCCATGTTCGTTTAAGTGCAGTTGTCATGTCACTGAACTACGGTTGCCATGTCGGACAACTACAGTTGTCATGTTTACTCAACTGCAGTTGCCATCTCAGGTCAAAGTTCCAGATTGCCATTTTTTGGACAACTACAGTTGTTACCATGTGTGGTCTGGTCTACTACAGTTGCCATGATTTCAAAACTTTAGGAGTTGCCATCAACTAACACTAGGCAGTTGCCATGTAGCGCTACAAAAAAAGGCATGGCAAAAAACATGTTCGGGTAAAAGAGAGAGTTGATATGTGCTCACAAGCACGCTAGGGCAGTTGCCATTTAAAAAGAAAAAGTTGCCATCTGCTTACGTGCACGCTAGGGCAGTTTGCCATGTACCATGCAAAACATATGGCAACTGACATGTTCGGATAAAAAAAAGAGAGAGTTGCCATCTACTTGCAATCATATTAGGGCAGTTGCCATGTACGCTGTAAAACGCATGGCAACTGGCAGCTTGGGTGTGGGAGAGGAGGCGGGTGTGTGGGCGAGATGACAAACGCCCACACACCAGCCCTTGTGCGTGACTGAAAAACTAGTGTGTGGGCGAACTGCTAAACGCCCACACACCGGCCCCTTCGTGTGGTAAAATGGATGTGTGGGCGACCTCTCTCACACACCACACACGCGAATTGTCCTACGTGGCGTACAAAACCAGCTAATTTGTGCCAAGATTCATGCAGAAGTTACTGGACGGTGATGGAGACGTGTGGACGAGTTGGTTAACGCCCACACGTGTGGGCGTTAACATTTTCGTTTTTTTAACATCAGTATGAACACAAAGCGCTCATACACACGCGCATACACTCATCCCTATGAACGCACACACGCACACCCTACCCTTATGAGCACCTTCGAAAGACTGAGCCGGCATATCATCTTGAAATTTACAAAGTCACCGTAGGCAGCTTATCGTCGACGGAAACATCTACTCTAAAATTTTCATGTTATTCTCTGCATGTCACGCTCTCTAACATTATATCATTTTCGAGCGTGAAATGTTATTGTGCTACAAAAGGAAATATACGTGGATAGTGAACAGATGTGCCATTTTTATCACATAAAAAATGTAAATTTCATATGAGCAGTGTCATGCGTCGACTAACGTTTTTTTTAAGATCCGTCGCCTCGCGAGCCGTCAGATCTGGCTGATTAAATAGTTCTCTCACCTCGTGGGAGGTAAGAGGGACCATCTTAAAAGAATTCTTGTTGTATTCATTACGGAACTCATTTGCTTAATCTAGGAGTAGTTCATATGTAACCAAATTAACTAGCTAGGTGTGCTTAAGAGTTACTTCGCTTTTGAGCTTGCATGCTCCGATTATGTTATACAGTATCTTGCAAAGTGCAGACGGCTACAGTAAGTCGGCAGAACTTAGCCATCAGCTGATGGACTGAAAAGAGGCAACAGTTTCCACGGGCACGCAAGAGTTCTACGTGTCCTCCTGTAGTTAGGCAATGCATGATGTTACGCACGGTGCACTTGGCCACTAGCTAGAATCAGAACCTTGCTGGAATATCTTCTGTGAAGTAGAGCTAAACACGTCGTCGTCCAGTCCTTTGGTGCCGTACGTTGTGCTGCCTGGTCTGCTCATTCCTCGTACTAATCAGGGATTCAGGGGTCATCTTTACGTATACACATTGGCCGTCAAGGCCTGCAGCCTGCTGTTTTTGGCACTTCGTCTTGCAAGTGGGGGAGCATGCATATGGGCCCAGGATTAATAGCCGATCACTTCCGGATTGATCTAGCAGGTCATCGGTTTTAAGTGGCGGTGGTTCAAGGGAAGCTGATTTTGACCGCAGCTATGAAATTTCCTAGCACTTGCAGGTACACCCTCCCCACACACGTTTTCTGTTAAAGGTATACTCATTATATACTTGGTGGAACTTTTTGCTGATTTCGCCATCAATATATCGTTTACATCGCTCTCAGGACTCTTATCACAAAGTCAAGACAATGGACCATATTTTGTGGAACTTCCATGCGTACGTGGGCTGGTACAACTGGAAGTTAGATCGCACAAAACTTAGCGAGTACTCTCTCCGTCATAAAATAAGTATAGTTAATTTAGTATAAAGTTGCACTAAATTAATGACATTTATTTTGAAAAGAGAAAGTACTACTCCCTCCGTTTCTAAATATTTGTCTTTTTAAAGATTTTAAATGGACTATCACATATGGATGTATGTAAACATATTTTATAGTGTAGATTCACTCATTTTGCTCTGTATGTAGTCACTTGTTGAAATCTTTAGAAAGACAAATATTTAAACGGAGGAAGTAGTTAGCATAATTAACGTATAAGAAAATTCTAGATGGGTTTCTCCATGCACGCGTGGTTAATTTAGACAAGAAGTAGCTTAAACATGAATTGATATGTCGAAATGTTGCAAACACTCGACTCCACCTGTCAAGAGACTTAGCGATCGGATGATCTCAATGTCGGAATATAGAGTAGTAATTTGCACGGTCACGCATGAACTCTACTACGTGTCTTCTTATTCTTAGCCAGCCTGGCACGTATTACGCATGCAGCTGACTTGACTGAGACTTTAGTTTACTTGCTGCCAAGAAGAATTAGACACCTCACTATGCATGTCGTCACTTGGATCTCCTAATTCAGAATTACTACGCTTACGTTTGGTCATCTAATGCAATCTATGGGCACGCGGCGGTCTGACGTTTGGTCCATGTTTTTTGCCGTAGTATTTGAAAAGAAACTACGTATTGCGGCTTCTCCATCCTTCTCAGCTCCAGTTCTAGAGAACCAAGTCATGGCTCGCAAAGTCAAAGCAACGGAATATTTTGTCAGTTTCCATGCCCATGTCCGGGCCGGATCTTCTATTGGAGGGTACATTTATTCGAGATTACAATAGCACAAATATGTAGCTATAATTAATATGCAAATTCACCCGCAAAAAAATTAATATGCAAATATATTCGTATGATTCTTTTTTTTAACAATATTCGTATGATTCTGTTAATTGCAGAGTGAATGATACAGCGATTGCTTTAATACCTAAAGTTCCTCACCCTAAGGAGCTGAAGGACTTTAGGCCAATTAGCCTATGCAATGTTGTTTATAAGATCATGTCCAAGTGCTTGGTTAATCGACTCCGACCTCTGCTTGCAGAGCTGATTTCGGTGAACCAAAATGCATTTATTCCGGGTCGCCTCATCTCGGACAACTCTATTATTGCTTTTGAGTGTATCCATCACATTCAGAGCTTGAAGGATAATGGTCGGGCGGCTTGTGCGTATAAACTTGATCTTTCGAAGGCATACGAGCGTGTTGATTGGGCATTCTTGGAACAGGCCCTAGGTAAATGGGGTTTTTCGGACCAGTGGATAGCATGGATTATGACATGTGTTAAATCAGTAAGATACTCGGTAAAATTCAATGGGAAACTTTTGGAGGTGTTTACCCCTTCTAGGGGACTTCGACAAGGTGACCCACTATCCTCGTTTTTATTCCTATTTATTGCTGATGCCTTGTCTGCCCTGATCTCTAAATCAATGGATGAGGGGAATTTGAAGGGGGTGAGTATTTGTCGTGGTGCGCCGATCATATCTCACCTCCTGTTTGCGGATGACACTATGCTGTTTTTCGAAGCTTCAGACGAACAAGCAAATATTGTAAAAGGTCTGTTGAACACTTATTCCTCGGCGACGGGTCAACTCATTAACCCCGAGGAATGTTCCATTCTTTTTTCGGACAATTGCAATGAGCCGGTGGCGGAAGAGGTGAAGAGCATTCTGGAGATAACACAACACGTGTTCGAGCCAAAGTATTTAGGCCTTCCTCTGCCAGAGGGAAGAGTGCACAAGGGGCCGTTTGAAACGATACAGGAAAGGCTAAGAAAGAGGCTAGTTGACTGGAGTGAACAATACATGTCAGTTGGAAACAAGGAGATCTTGATAAAGGCCGTGGCTCAAGCAATCCCCACTTATGTCATGAGCGTGTTCCGGTTACCTGCATCAGTATGTGACAACCTTACCAAGATGATGAGGCAGTACTAGTGGGGTGTGGAAAACGGTAAAAGGAAAATGGCTTGGCTAAGCTGGGAGAAAATGATGTTACCAAAAACTATGGGGGGCATGGGGTTTCGGGATATGCGGGCGTTCAACCAAGCGCTGCTGGCAAAGCAAGCGTGGCGCCTATTGGACTGCCCGGACAGCCTTTGTGCTCGCTTATTGCGAGCTAAATATTACCCACGGGGTAATTTACTCGACACTGTGTTTTCCTCAAGCTCGTCAGTGGTCTGGAAAAGTATTGTTCATGGGCTGGAACTTCTAAAGAAGGGTATTATATGGTGTGTTGGCG
This sequence comes from Triticum urartu, assembly GCF_003073215.2. NCBI lineage: Eukaryota > Viridiplantae > Streptophyta > Magnoliopsida > Poales > Poaceae > Triticum > Triticum urartu. The sequence continues at coordinate 483,387,924 of NC_053028.1, forward strand.
ATGGTACCTTAATCAAGACTTGGAGGGATGCTTGGATCCCAAGAGGACATAATTTTAGACCGGTCACACCAAAGAGGAACTGCCGGTTTAATTGGGTGGCTGACTTTTTGAATGAACACGGGGCATGGAATGTACAAAGGTTGAGGGAACACTTTTGGGAACTCGATGTTCGTGAGATTTTGAAAATCCGTACTTCACCACGGAATGGCCAGGATTTCCTTGCTTGGTTCCCGGAGCGGAGTGGTCAATTTTCGGTCCGGAGTGCTTATCACCTTGCAACAGAAGTTCAGTATGCGGTGGGTTTAGGCTCTTCGAGTGGGAACCCATCAGGCCGCAGACCGATTTGGCAGCGGATTTGGAGTGCAAATGTCCCTCTCAAAATGAAAATCATGACCTGGAAAGCTGCGTCGGGGGCGCTGGCAACGAACGAATGCAAAAAGTTCAGACATATATCTATACAGGATAGTTGCCCGATCTGTGGAAGGGAGAAAGATACTAGCTTTCATGCCCGGGTGTCATGTATGCATGCAAGGGCAGTCTGGACACAAATGAGAAATATATGGAGGTTGCCCCACCACGATTTGTTAAGGGACGCAGGGAAGGACTGGCTGCTGAATGTTCTGGCAAATTGTGATGACATGATGCGGGACTGTACAATCATGTTAATATGGAGGATCTGAAACCTAAGATCGGACTTAACGCATGGGAAAGAGTCGCCTCCTCTAGCGACTACGGCTGAATTTTTTGCAGAGTTATATGAACTCGCTGAATATTTGCAGGCGTTATTCCACAGAAGAAGTTATTAAGGGCAAGATGCCCATGCTTTAGGAAGCGGACACGGTGGATCCTGCACCGTGCATTACCTTGCCGTGGCCGAGGCCGCCGCCTGGCCGAGCGGCTCTGTCTATAGACGGAGCGTTCATGCATGCGGATGGCACGGCGACGGCGGGTATGATACTGCGACGATATGACGGGAGCGTGATCTTTGAGGCATACAGATGCATATTCAATTGCAACGACGCTCTCAAGACAGAATTACATGCGATAATGCAAGGCATGGCTCTTGCCCTGCAGCACTCCACTAATCCGATCGTGGTGCAGTCCGATTCTTCACTGGCGCTTGGGGCAATGACTGGAGAAAGCTTATCCAGATCGGCATATGAACATTTAGTAGCTGAGATTCGGCATCACATGGGTGTTCGAGAGTTTATTCCTACAAAAATTAGGCGTGAGCAGAATAGGATAGTACATCGGTTGGCATTGTATAGCCGTACAGAAAGTACAACTGTTGTATGGCTTCGTAGTGTTCCACCATGTATTGAGGAGTTGGTGTCTCTCGAGCGTAACCCTACCCTTTTGAAATAAAACTCTCTTACCATCGCAAAAAAAAAAGTTAGCTAAGCAAAAGGAAAATTAAGAAAGAAGAAAAATACTGATATGCTGACACGTATTACTACTATGGTATCATGCGCGTGCATCCCGCGAGGCACTTTCCTCGACCGTGAGCTCAAAGCTATACACGTATTGCCATCACAGGCCGACTTGGAACGACCACTTCTGTCCCGTCACTGGTCGAGGTTGACGCTGCCTAAAATACGAATTGATTTTTCTACACAGATGGTCTGTTTTTCTGCTCCTATGCTCAAAGTCCATCGTGAAAGCTTCCTTTGATAGGAACCGGTGCGCGCTCATTGGTCCAGCGAGCTAGTGATCTCCATGGAGAGTACTGATTTGACTCCTAGCGCGTGATTCCGTTTGCCCGTCGCGGACGGCGTATGGAATAGTAGTACGAGTGTGCTTGACCTTGGAATCGGTCGAAAAAATATCTCATCATATCCTCACGTATCAATGCACTCCATTAGTCCATTTAATTTGCTGTTCCATTAGCTCGGCTCACTGCGCGCGTGGTTAATTCTACTCCATGTGTGTGTCTGACTCCTAGCACGCATGTGTGTGTCCTGACCTTGGAACGGCGCACGGAGTAGTAGAATGATCGATCGAAATAGATGGATAGTCGCACGCACGTGTGTGTCTGACTCGATGGGGTGTAGGGTGTACTTACGGCGTCGAGGTCGATCCATCTGGCGCCGGCGAGCAGCGCGAGGAGCACGAGGCCGCCGATCACCAGCCCCACGGCGCCCTTCGTCGGAGACAGCAGCGAGGCCTTCCACCACGGCTTCTTCGTCGTCGTCGCTGTTGATGGCGAAGACGGCGACGAGCGTTCAACCGCCGTGTCAGCAGCTTTGCCGCCGTCGACGACGACCTTGCGCGGCGCCTCGCCGTCCTCCTGAGGCGGCACCAACGCCGCCCCCTCTTCCTCGTCGCCGGAAGGGACCAGGAAGCTCTTCATCGGCGGGCGATCAAAGCTTACGTTGGCGTTGTGCTAGTGGGGTTGCGAGTTGCGACTCTGCCTCCCTCTTTCTCTGTGTGTGTCTGTGCATATATAGGTGCGCGGTTGCGCCGTCCGGCCAAAACAAATACGCCACACTACTAGTCGTAGTGACACGGTGAGCCAGATGGTTCAGTAATCCCTGGTTTCCGTTCCGAGCTTCCGTTTCTTCGTGTGGGGCCCTCGCAACGTACTGCGTACGTCGACCCGAAATGAACCGTAAAATTCTGCGATTCGTCGGAAAATGAATAGCATTAGCGAGATTCAGAGCACATATGCTTTTGACATTTCAGCCACAACTTTGTCCGGTCGATCGAGGGTGTGGAATGTGGACGAGACTTGCCTACTCCTTCGGCGTGTGCCCATCCGTGCTCTCGTGTACGTGACTTGATTTAATTAAAATAAAATAAGGTTCAGCCCCACTCCCTTAAAATCAGAGGGAGATGATTAGATTAGAAAGAAAAAAGGAAAAAAGACAACCACGGGATGAAGTGGGAGCACAGATGGGAGCATGGAGAGAGAGCAGGCAAGCCAGATCCGTGGAATGTTTCTCAGATCCTACATGGTGGCATCCCCGGGTAATCTACCCTGTCACACGATCTCCCCTCATAGGAGGTGTTTGCTTCGGGAGAAATCCCCGGTACCTTTTTACGGTCTAATCAGAAAGCGATACGCATGTTTGGTACGTATGCACTATAATCGCTTGCCTCCATTAATGACTCTGGGCCAGCTCTGGATTGATACCACCCACACTCTCCTGTAAACGATTTTGTTACCACACCTCCTCCCACGACCCCCTCCACCTCAACCAGCGCCGCCGCCTCCCTGGTCCCCTTCGCCTCTCCTCGACCCTCTTCTCCAGGTCCGGCGCCACCGCATCCGCGGCACGCCCGCCGGCGGGGACGACCTGCATCTCATCTAGAGATTCTGAATCTCGAGTGTTCCTCTGCTCTCTCCTGAAAAAACCCAGCGCCGCTAGGCTTGAGCCAGCTCTTCCCGTGTCCGATGGCCCGCGAGTCACCCTTCTCCTCCCCCGAGTGTGGCCCTGTCGCCTAGTAGCCATCGCCGCCGCCACCCCCCTCCCCTTCTCCCTCGGTTGCTTTTCCGTCCCAGATTCCTTTACAGGCATGAACCAAACAAAACAAGGATTTCTCCATTACATCCTTGTTACCAGCGTGATCTCATTCCTTTACCATTGACGTTACCACTCTCTAATCCAAACACCTCCATAAAATCTACTAACTAGTTTTGGCATTGGCAATAAAGAAAAAGGAATAACTTCTGTAATACAACATTTTAATCACGGTTGTATGTACGTGGGTGGGTCAACAGTCTGTCAGCTACACGTACGTCAGGTGCCGTCTGTTTACTTAACCATAGTGATGGAGGTCGGCCAATACACCTACTTTTCGTGCATGCATGAATCCGTTGGAGAAATTGGTTCAGTCTTCAGAGATAGGCACGTGACATCATCGGCCATAGCAGTTTCATATTACAAGGCTACATGGCGTATTTTGCTGTGTTAGAGTATCTACAACCGGGCGCCTTAAACCTGTCTCATATGTGTGATCATTGTCCGGTCGTGAAATTTCGATCGAGACAGGTGCCTCAAACGGGCCTCAAACGCCCGGGCTGATCGGCACCCCTTCATATCCAGCCCAAATATACGGCGGATATGGAACGCCTGGGCACGCCCGTCATGTCAGACTTGACAGGCTGACCCTACGGTAAATTGCACTCCATCCCAAGACTTGCTGGATCCATTTGCTATCTCCTCTCTTATTCCTCCTCCCCGTCGTGTGTCTCACAGCTCTACCGCTGCGCGCGCTCCGCAGCCGTTCCTAGCCTCTGTGTCGTCAGCTCCGGCAAAGCAGTCCTCACTGCGGGGGACGCCGTCGCCGGCCCGGATGCCACCGGGGTACATCCGGCAACTCTCTGCCTCCGCCATGCGCTTGATGTGTTCGACACATTGTCTGATCGGATTTTTTGTGATTTTATTCGGGTAAAACGATGGATTTTGTTGTTTCGCCGGACGAGCAGTATGGACCGACGGAGCTTGATCAAATGATTCAAGATGATATCTTTGATTCCTCGGATTCGGACGAAGAAGTGGACATGATCATGCTCATGAGCATGCAAGAGAAAATGGACCGAAAAGTGTAGCATATTCTCAACTTCAAGGGATCAATCAAAGGGAGAAGAGTGATTAAGAGGGATAGGTTGTCCGGAGCAAAGCTATTGCACAACGACTACTTTGCTTCCAATCCTACTTTCCCGGATGATCCATGGTTTCGTCGCTGTTTTCGCATGCGAAAACCATTGTTTTTGCGCATTGTGGAGGGAGTGGAGGCACACGACGACTACTTCAAGCACACAAGGGATTGTTGTGGACAACTCTCTTTCTCTACCAAGCAGAAGTGCACGACTGCTAAGGAATCTTGCACTTGATACTGCTGCAGATGCCGTTGGTGGGATGGTCAGGATGGGGGGAGTGTTGGGGAACATAGTAATTTCAAAAAAATTCCTACGCACACACAAGATCATGGTGATGCATAGCAACGAGAGGGGAGAGTGTGATCTACGTACCCTCGTAGACCGACAGAGGAAGCGTTATGACAACGCGGTTGATGTAGTCGTACGTCTTCACGGCCCGACCGATCAAGCACCGAAACTACGGCACCTCCGAGTTCTAGCACACGTTCAGCTCGATGACGATCCCCGGACTCCGATCCAGCAAAGTGTCGGGGAAGAGTTCCATCAACACGACGGCGTGGTGACGATCTTGATGTTCTACTGTCGCGGGGCTTCGCCTAAGCACCACTACAATATTGTCGAGGACTATGGTGGAAGGGGGCACCGCACACGGCTAAGAGAATGATCTTAGAGATCAACTTGTGTGTCTAGGGGTGCCCCTGCCCCCGTATATAAAGGAGCCAAGGTGGGGTGCGGCCGGCCCTAGGAGGAGGCGCGCAGGAGGAGTCCTACTCCTACCGGGAGTAGGACTCCCCCGTTTTCCTAGTTGGATTAGGACTTGGGGAAGAATGAAGAGAGGGAAGAAAGGAAAGGGGGGGCGTCGCCCCCCCTCCTTGTCCAATTCGGACTTGGGGGGGGGGGAGGGGCGCGCAGCAGCCCCTTGGCCTCCTCTCCTCTTCCTCCACTAGGCCCATTAAGGCCCATTAGGTTACCGGGGGGTTCCAGTAACCTCCCGGTACTCCGGTAAAATGCCGACTTCACCCGGAACACTTTCGATGTCCAAACATAGGCTTCCAATATATCAATCTTTATGTCTCGACCATTTCGAGACTCCTCGTCATGTCCGTGATCACATCCGGGACTCCGAACTAACTTTGGTACATCAAAATATATAAACTCATAATGAAACTGTCATCGTAACGTTAAGCGTGCGGACCCTACGGGTTCGAGAACAATGTAGACATGACCGAGACATGTCTCCGGTCAATAACCAATAGCAGAACCTGGATGCTCATATTGGCTCCCACATATTCTACGAAGATCTTTTATCGGTCAGACTGCATAACAACATACTTTGTTCCCTTTGTCATCGGTATGTTACTTGCCCGAGATTCGATCGTCGGTATCTCAATACCTAGTTCAATCTCGTTACCGGCAAGTCTCTTTACTCGTTTCGTAATACATCATCTCACAACTAACTCATTAGTTGCAATGCTTGCAAGGCTTATGTGATGTGCATTACCGAGAGGGCCCAGAGATACCTCCCCGACAATTGGAGTGACAAATCCTAATCTCGAAATACGCCAACCCAACATGTACCTTTGGAGACACCTGTAGAGCTCCTTTATAATCACCCAGTTACGTTGTGACGTTTGGTAGCACACAAAGTGTTCCTCCGGCAAACGGGAGTTGCATAATCTCATAGTCATAGGAACATGTATAACTCATGAAGAAAGCAATAGCAACATACTAAACGATCGGGTGCTAAGCTAATGGAATGGGTCATGTCAATCACATCATTCTCCTAATAATGTGATCCCGTTAATCAAATGACAACACATGTCTATGGTTAGGAAACATAACCATCTTTGATTAACGAGCTAGTCAAGTAGAGGCATACTAGTGACGTTTAGTTTGTCTATGTATTCACACAAGTATTATGTTTCCAGATAATACAATTCTAGCATGAACAATAAACATTTATCATTATATAAGGAAATAAAATAATAACTTTATTATTGCCTCTAGGGCATATTTCCTTCAGCCTCCCACTTGCACTAGAGTCAATAATCTAGATTAGACAGTAATGATTCTAACACCCATGGAGCTTTGGTGCTGATCATGTTTTGCTCGTGGAAGAGGCTTAGTCAATGGGTCTGCTACATTCAGATCCGTATGTATCTTGCAAATCTCTATGTCTCCCACCTGGACTAGATCCCGGATGGAATTGAAGCATCTCTTGATGTGCTTGGTTCTCTTGTGAAATCTGGATTCCCTTGCCAAGGCAATTGCACCAGTATTGTCACAAAAGATTTTCATTGGACCCGATGCACTAGGTGTGACACCTAGATCGGATATGAACTCCTTCATCCAGACTCCTTCGTTCGCTGCTTCCGAAGCAGCTATGTACTCCGCTTCACATGTAGATCCCGCCACAACGCTTTGTTTAGAACTGCACCAACTGACAGCTCCACCGTTTAATGTAAACACGTATCCGGTTTGCGATTTAGAATCGTCTGGATCAGTGTCAAAGCTTGCATCAACGTAACCATTTACGATGAGCTCTTTGTCACCTCCATATATGAGAAACATATCCTTAGTCCTTTTCAGGTATTTCAGATGTTCTTGACCGCTGTCCAGTGATCCACTCCTGGATTACTTTGGTACCTCCCTGCTAGACTTATAGAAAGACACACATCAGGTCTGGTACACAGCATTGCATACATGATAGAGCCTATGGCTGAAGCATAGGGAACATCTTTCATTTTCTCTCTATCTTCTGCATTGGTCGGGCATTGAGTCTTACTCAATTTCACACCTTGTAACACAGGCAAGAATCCTTTCTTTGCTTGATCCATTTTGAACTTCTTCAAAACTTTGTCAAGGTATGTGCTTTGTGAAAGTCCAATTAAGCGTCTTGATCTATCTCTATAGATCTTAATGCCCAATATGTAAGCAGCTTCACCGAGGTCTTTCATTGAAAAACTCTTATTCAAGTATCCCTTTATGCTATCCAGAAATTCTATATCATTTACGATTAGTAATATGTCATCTACATATAATATCAGAAACGCTACAGAGCTCCCACTCACTTTCTTGTAAATACAGGCTTCTCCAAAAGTCTGTACAAAACCAAATGCTTTGATCACACTATCAAAGCGTTTATTCCAACTCCGAGAGGCTTGCACCAGTCCATAAATGGATCGCTGGAGCTTGCACACTTTGTTAGCTCCCTTTGGATCGACAAAACCTTCCGGCTGCATCATATACAACTCTTCTTCCAGAAATCCATTCAGGAATGCAGTTTTGACATCCATCTGCCAAATTTCATAATCATAAAATGCGGCAATTGCTAACATGATTCGGACAGACTTAAGCATCGCTACGGGTGAGAAGGTATCATCGTAGTCAATCCCTTGAACTTGTCGAAAACCTTTTGCGACAAGTCGAGCTTTGTAGACAGTAACATTACCGTCAGCGTCAGTCTTCTTCTTGAAGATCCATTTATTATCAATTTCTTGCCGATCTTGTGGCAAGTCAACCAAAGTCCACACTTTGTTCTCATACATGGATCCCATCTCAGATTTCATGGCTTTAAGCCATTTTGCGGAATCTGGGCTCACCATCGCTTCTCCATAGTTCATAGGTTCATCATGATCTAGTAGCATGACTTCCAGGACAGGATTACCGTACCACTCTGGTGCGGATCTTACTCTGGTTGATCTACGAGGTTCAGTAGTATCTTGTTCTGAAGTTTCATGATCATCATCATTAGCTTCCTCACTAATTGGTGTAGGTGTCACAGAAACCGGTTTTTGTGATGTACTACTTTCCAATAAGGGAGTAGGTACAGTTACCTCATCAAGTTCTACCTTCCTCCCACTCACTTCTTTCGAGAGAAACTCCTTCTCTAGAAAGTTTCCGAATTTAGCAACAAAAGTCTTGCCTTCGGATCTGTGATAGAAGGTGTATCCAATAGTTTCCTTTGGATATCCTATGAAGACACATTTCTCCGATTTGGGTTCGAGCTTATCAGGTTGAAGCTTTTTCACATAAGCATCGCAGCCCCAAACTTTCAGAAACGGCAGCTTAGGTTTCTTGCCAAACCACTGTTCATAAGGCATCGTATCAACGGATTTTGATGGTGCCCCATTAAACGTGAATGCGGCCATCTCTAAAGCATAACCCCAAAACGATAGCGGTAAATCAGTAAGAGACATCATAGATCGCACCATATCTAGTAAAGTACGATTACGACGTTCGGACACACCATTACGCTATGGTGTTCCGGGTGACGTGAGTTGCAAAACTATTCTGCATTGTTTCAAATGTACACCAAACTCGTAACTCAAATATTCTCCTCCACGATTAGATCGTAGGAATTTTATTTTCTTGTTATGATGATTTTCAACTTCACTCTGAAATTCTTTGAACTTTTCAAATGTTTCAAACTTATGTTTCATTAAGTAGATATACCCATATCTGCTTAAGTCATCTGTGAAGGTGAGAAAATAACGATATCCGCCACGAGCCTCAACATTCATTGGACCACATACATCTGTATGTATGATTTCCAACAAATCTGTTGCTCTCTCCATAGTACTGGAGAACGGTGTTTTTGTCATCTTACCCATAAGGCACGGTTCGCAAGTACCAAGTGATTCATAATCAAGTGGTTCCAAAAGTCCATCGGTATGGAGTTTCTTCATGCGCTTTATACCGATATGACCTAAACGGCAGTGCCACAAATAAGTTGCACTATCATTATCAACTCTGCATCTTTTGGCTTCAACATTATGAATGTGTGTGTCACTACTATCGAGATTTAATAAGAATAGACCATTCTTCATGGGTGCATGACCATAAAAGATTTTACTCATATAAATAGAACAACCATTATTCTCTGATTTAAATGAATAACCGTCTCGCATCAAATAAGATCCACATATAATGTTCATGCTCAACGCTGGCACCAAATAACAATTATTTAGGTCTAATACTAATCCCGAAGGTAGATGTAGAGGTAGCGTGCCGACCGCGATCACATCGACTTTGGAACCATTTCCCACGTGCATCGTCACCTCGTCCTTAGCCAATCTTCGCTTAATCTGTAGTCCCTGTTTCGAGTTGCAAATGTTAGCAACAAAACCAGTATCAAATACCCAGGTGCTACTGCGAGCATTAGTAAGGTACACATCAATAACATGTATATCACATATACCTTTGTTCACCTTGCCATCCTTCTTATCCGCCAAATACTTGGGGCAGTTCCGCTTCCAGTGACCAGTCTGCTTGCAGTAGAAGCACTCAGTTTCAGGCTTAGGTCTAGACTTGGGTTTCTTCTCTTGAGCAGCAACTTGCTTGCCGTTCTTCTTGAAGTTCCCCTTCTTCTTCCCTTTGCCCTTTTTCTTGAAACTAGTGGTCTTGTTTACCATCAACACTTGATGCTCCTTCTTGATTTCTACCTCCGCAGCTTTCAGCATTACGAAGAGCTCGGGAATAGTCTTATTCATCCCTTGCATATTATAGTTCATCACGAAGCTCTTGTAGCTAGGTGGCAGTGATTGGAGAATTCTGTCAATGACGCAATCATCTGGAAGATTAACTCCCAATTGAATCAAGTGATTATTATACCCAGACATTTTGAGTATATGCTCACTGACAGAACTGTTCTCCTCCATCTTGCAGCTATAGAACTTATTGGAGACTTCATATCTCTCAATCCGGGCATTTGCTTGAAATATTAACTTCAACTCCTGGAACATCTCATATGCTCCATGACGTTCAAAACGTCGTTGAAGTCCCGATTCTAAGCCGTAAAGCATGGCACACTGAACTATCGAGTAGTCATCAGCTTTGCTCTGCCAGACGTTCATAACATCTGGTGTTGCTCCAGCAGCAGGCCTGGCACCCAGCGGTGCTTCCAGGACGTAATTCTTCTGTGCAGCAATGAGGATAATCCTCAAGTTACGGACCTAGTCCGTGTAATTGCTACCATCATCTTTCAACTTTGCTTTCTCAAGGAACGCATTAAAATTCAACGGAACAACAGCACGGGCCATCTATCTACAATCAAACATAAACAAGTAAGATACTATCAGGTACTAAGTTCATGATAAATTTAAGTTCAATTAATCATATTACTAAAGAACTCCCACTTAGATAGACATCCCTCTAATCCTCTAAGTGATCACGTGATCCAAATCAACTAAACCATGTCCGATCATCACGTGAGATGGAGTAGTTTCATTGGTGAACATCACTATGTTGATCATATCTACTATATGATTGACGCTCGACCTTTCGGTCTCCGTGTTCCGAGGCCATATCTGTATATGCTTGGCTCGTCAAGTATAACCTGAGTATTCCATGGGTGCAACTGTTTTGCACCCGTTGTATTTGAACGTAGAGCCTATCACACCCGATCATCACGTGGTGTCTCAGCACGAAGAACTTTCGCAACGGTGCATACTCAGGGAGAACACTTCTTGATAATTAGTGAGAGATCATCTTAAAATGCTACCGTCAATCAAAGCAAGATAAGATGTATAAAAGATAAACATCACGTGCAATCAATATAAGTGATATGATACGGCCATCATCATCGTGTGCTTGTGATCTCCATCTTCGAAGCACCGTCATGATCACCATCGTCACCGGCGCGACACCTTGATCATCATCGTAGCATCGTTGTCGTCTTGCCAATCTTATGCTTCCACGACTATTGCTACCGCTTAGTGATAAAGTAAAGCATTACAGTGCAATTGCATTGCATACAATAAAGCGACAACCATATGGCTCCTGCCAGTTGCCGATAACTCAGTTACAAAACATGATCATCTCATACAATAAAATTTAGCATCATGTCTTGACCATATCACATCACAACATGCCCTGCAAAAACAAGTTAGACGTCCTCTACTTTGTTGTTGCAAGTTTTACGTGGCTGCTACAGGCTTAGCAAGAACCGTTCTTACCTACGCATCAAAACCACAACGATAGTTTGTCAAGTTGGTGCTGTTTTAACCTTCGCAAGGACCGGGCATAGCCACACTTGGTTCAACTAAAGTTGGAGAAACTGACACCTGCTAGCCACCTTTGTGCAAAGCACGTCGGGAGAACCGGTCTCGCGTAAGCGTACGCGTAATGTCGGTCCGGGCCGCTTCGTCCAACGATACCGTCGAACCAAAGTATGACATGCTGGTAAGCAGTATGACTTATATCGCCCACAACTCACTTGTGTTCTACTCGTGCATACAACATCAACGCATAAAACCTGGCTCTGATACCACTGTTGGGGAACGTAGTAATTTCAAAAAAATTCCTACGCACACGCAAGATCATGGTGATGCATAGCAACGAGAGGGGAGAGTCTGATCTACGTACCCTCGTAGACCGACAGCGGAAGCGTTATGACAACGCGGTTGATGTAGTCGTACGTCTTCACGGCCCGACCGATCAAGCACCGAAACTACGGCACCTCCGAGTTCTAGCACACGTTCAGCTCGATGACGATCCCCGGACTCCGATCCAGCAAAGTGTCGGGGAAGAGTTCCGTCAGCACGACAGCGTGGTGACGATCTTGATGTCCTACTATCGCAGGGCTTCGCCTAAGCACCACTACAATATTATCGAGGACTATGGTGGAAGGGGGCACCGCACACGGCTAAGAGAACGATCTTAGAGATCAACTTGTGTGTCTAGGGGTGCCCCCTGCCCCCGTATATAAAGGAGCCAAGGGGGGTGCGGCCGGCCCTAGGAGGAGGCGCGCAGGAGGAGTCCTACTCCTACCGGGAGTAGGACTCCCCCCTTTCCCTAGTTGGATTAGGACTTGGGGAAGAAGGAAGAGAGGGAAGAAAGGAAAGGGGGGGGCGCTGCCCCCCTCCTTGTCCAATTCGGACTTGGGGGGGGGGGGGGGGGGCGCGCGGCAGCCCCTAGGCCTCCTCTCCTCTTCCTCCACTAGGCCCATTAAGGCCCATTAGGTTACCGGGGGGTTCCGGTAACCTCCCGGTACTCCGGTAAAATGCCGATTTCACCCGGAACACTTCCGATGTCCAAACATAGGCTTTCAATATATCAATCTTTATGTCTCGACCATTTTGAGACTCCTCGTCATGTCCGTGATCACATCCGAGACTCCGAACTAACTTCGGTACATCAAAATATATAAACTCATAATGAAACTGTCATCGTAACGTTAAGCGTGCGGACCCTACGGGTTCGAGAACAATGTAGACATGACCGAGACATGTCTCCGGTCAATAACCAATAGCGGAACCTGGATGCTCATATTGGCTCCCATATATTCTACGAAGATCTTTTATCGGTCAGACCGCATAACAACATACTTTGTTCCCTTTGTCATCGGTATGTTACTTGCCCGAGATTCGATCGTCGGTATCTCAATACCTAGTTCAATCTCGTTACCGGCAAGTCTATTTACTCGTTTCGTGATACATCATCTCACAACTAACTCATTAGTTGCAATGCTTGCAAGGCTTATGTGATGTGCATTACTGAGAGGGCCCAGAGATACCTCTCCGACAATCGGAGTGACAAATCCTAATCTCAAAATACGCCAACCCAACATGTACCTTTGAAGACACCTGTAGAGCTCCTTTATAATCACCCAGTTACGTTGTGACGTTTGGTAGCACACAAAGTGTTCCTCCGGCAAACGGGAGTTGCATAATCTCATAGTCATAGGAACATGTATAAGTCATGAAGAAAGCAATAGCAACATACTAAACGATCGGGTGCTAAGCTAATGGAATGGGTCATGTCAATCACATCATTCTCCTAATAATGTGATCCCGTTAATCAAATGACAACACATGTCTATGGTTAGGAAACATAACCATCTTTGATTAACGAGCTAGTCAAGTAGAGGCATACTAGTGACGTTTAGTTTGTCTATGTATTCACACAAGTATTATGTTTCCAGATAATACAATTCTAGCATGAACAATAAACATTTATCATGATATAAGGAAATAAAATAATAACTTTATTATTGCCTCTAGGGCATATTTCCTTCAGGGAGCATGTGCTTGAAGACTACTGCAATTTTGCCCGTGGTGTGGTGGAGGTGTTTGGACCTGAGTACCTCAGAGAACCAAATGAACATGACACGTAGAAGTTGTTGGCTATTAGAGAGGCAAGGGGATTCCCAGGAATTTTCAGATCAATTGTTTGCATGCATTGACAATGGAATAACTGCCCGAAAGTTTTGCGAGGAATGTATCAAGGTCACACCAGAGAGGCCACCATCATATTAGAAAGCAGTGGCATCACATGACTTATGGATTTGGCATGCTTTTTTTGGAATGTCAGGTTCTCACAACAACATCAACGTGCTTTAGCAATCTCCGGTGTTCAGGAGTCTTTGCAATGGGGAATCACCTCCGTGCAACTACACCATGAACGGTCGAGAGTATAACATGGGATACTATCTTGCCGATGGTATCTATCCTCAGTGGGCGGCGTTTGCGAAGACCATATCCGAACCACATGGCAATAAACAGAGCCACTTTGCAACAATGCAGGAAGTGGCTAGGAAGGATGTGGAGAGGGCATTTGGTGTACTTCAAGCTCGTTGGCGAATTATGTGGAGCGCTGCAATGATGTGGGAATCAGAAACTTTGTGGTAGCTGATGACATGCTGTGTTATTCTGCACAATATGATTGTTGAGGATGAGGGTGATGGTGTAGCCCAAACCAATGATTTTGAAGCACCTGGAGAACAGGTTGAAATCTTGGAAGATCAAGATGCGGCTCAGCTTATGAACTTTCTGCAGATGCATTAGAATCTTTGAGATCATCAGGTGCACACGCAGCTACTCAATGATCTTGTGGAGCACATTTAGACCCACAATGGAAACCAAGGAGCTAATGCTTGAGGTGTGCACTTAAAATAAATTTTATGTAAACACTATCTATGCTCGGTACCAACATTTGTTATTTACATGCGACATTGACTTTTATGATCAATGTGCATGGATTGCATGGATTTGAGGGTCCAGATTTGAGATATGTGGATGCAGGGAGCGAAATATGAGGGGCCTTCCAGATGCGCCCGCGGGCGTGCTCGGGCACGTCCGCAGACATATAGGGGGTCGGTTTAGCCAAGTCTAGATTTAGATGCTCTTAGGAGTCAGACCAAAATTTTCACACACAGTTGAAATATTTAGTTTTTAGTGGAATACTTTTTTTATATATACTTCATTCATGTCCTATTAGTTTTGCCATTATATTTGTATTAATAAATTACTATTGTTTTTATATGCTATTAAAGGGGAGTTGGCAATAGCATGAAAGAGAAATAATCACAACACAACAGACCTCTCGTTCCCCCTAAACCCTAGATAACAAGGGTAAACTTTCCCTTCCAGACTTCTTGGGTGAGCCTGTCAATTCGCCTCCCCTCTGCCCGTCACTCTAGCTGGTGAAGGCGACTGGAATCCCGGTGCCTCCGCTCCAATTAGTAATTTAGGTTAGGGTTTTTAGTCCTCACACGCGCGGCGTTCAGGTAGATGGCTCCGCTTCTCCTTCGAGTTTGTCTACCGGGCTTCGATCCTGCTCGAGTTCGTCTATCTAGATGTAGTCGACGAAGCTCATGCATAGATTCCCGTCCTCTCCTTGCAGCAGTGAGGTTAGGGTTTCTCGTCATGTGACAAGATTTGGTGTCAGATGCTCCAGATCTATGCAAGGGTTTAATTACAATGACTGCTCCAGGGCGCTGGTCCTTAGGGGCACATGCACGAAGACTTTCCAGTTGTCATTGACAAGGTCAACCCAACCGCGGTAGGGGAGTGGCTGCAGTGGTCGTTCGGTGGTCTCAGAATCTCGATGTTATTTTTATTACCTTTGAAATGCTTTGTACTTTCTATGAACTTATAATAGATCTGATGCTTTTTGCAGAAAAAGGGAGTTGGTAGCTTCGCCTCCCTCGGGTTTTTCCTCGCCACACCTTGTTCCTTCTCTGGTTTTTGTTGGACATTTTAGTAATCTCAATTAATGGCACACAAAATGAAAAGCAACACAAAAATAATAACTTGGAATAATCTAAACTAAAATCGATACTTTGCCAAAACCATGTCATGCATTAACTCAATTTAATCGAATCTTCGAAAAATCTCCACTAAATCCAAAGTTTTCCTGCTACAACTACTCATAGCCAAATGAAATCAAATCTTACCAAACCCTCAACTAAATCAATACTTTCTTTATCTTCTCTTATCCATACTCATATCAATTAAATCTTACCAATATCTAAATATGGTTGACGTCCAAAAACAATAGAAAATAGGAAATGACATTTGGCATTGCATTAATAAGTTAGTCAAAATAAAAATGATATAAATTATGTGCCGTCTGTTATTACCATAAGACTCAACTGCCAAAGAATATTTGTTTAGTGGGTTGAAATAACATATCTCATGGTTTTGTTAGGTCTAACAAAGACCCGAGTCGTACTTTGTGTGCAACTATGTCCCTAGAGCTATTACAAGTGCACTTACCAAGGCTGCGATATTGAGAAGCACATTGAGAGACCTTCCCAGGAACCACATGTTGTGATAAACACATGTGAACTAAATAAAGGTGTACTTGATCTTCATGAGATCTTTCACTCTAAAAAAGGGATATATTTTAAAAAAATATGTTGCATTGGGCATCTAGAGTTTAGGGTTTTAGAGTTTTCTACTAGCACCAGTTTTATGGCGTTGTAAAAAAACATGATTCAAGATAAATGAAACATTTCCTATATACAATCAGCTTAATATTGAAGGTTGTGTCGATAGTTTATTGGTTCTTCTTGTAGGAAATATACCCTAGATGTATTAATAAATGTTATTATCATTTCCAAGTTCATAATTATGTTTATGTTCCGTGCTATAGTTATGTTTATGTTCCGTGCTATAGTTATGTTTATGTTCTGTGCTATATCCAAGAGGCTTAGAGGAAAACCCATGTGCATGTGTAGAATAATAAACATTAATATATATTACTAGTCATACCTCTATGAGTAGCTTAAGTGTTGCATGATGGTCATGTTTTCCTGATCATGGGCATGAGAATGCCGGCAAATTTGAGGAGACAATTTGTTAAATGTCATCTATAATAGGGTGACTATTACGACAGCTTGCGACTTCATGGAAAAGCATGACAAGGGATTAGGTAGCTAAAGACTAGGATTTGCTCTTCTGACAATGGAGAGATATTCTTAGGGCCATGTTGGTGTTACGGTATCCATCATTGTATGGCCAAACACAGTGTTATTTCATAACAGGATGCTGGAACACGAGAACGAGAAAAGAAAACAAAACTGCTAACGAGAAAACTGGGATACTGAACAAGTTGTTGACTCACGAGGATGTCGATAAATCTCACGTCAGGTTTTATAGCATATCGCGAAGCAAAAGGAATAACACACGGTAACTATAGGTTCACTCTAATATCCATTCTTATGGGTATAGGGATCGATATGGATGTCCACGGTTCCGTTTTTGATCATTAATCAGAAAGAGTTCCTGTCATGTCTATATTTCACCGAACCTGCAGGGTCATGCTACGTCTTGAGTTTGCGTTGGTTTTCCCCGAAGAGGAAGGGATGATGCAGCAGAGTAGCGTAAGTATTTCCCTCAGTTTTTGAGAACCAAGGTATCAATCCAGTAGGAGCCCACACTCAAGTCCCTCGTACCTGCACAAAGCGATAGCTATTGGCAACCAACGCGATTAGGGGTTGCCAAGCCCTTCACGGTCACTTACAAGAGTGAGATCTAATAGATATAATACTTTTGGTATTTTTGGTATAAAGATGCAAAGTAAAAAGTAAAAGCAAAGTAAAAAGCAAAACAAGATTAAAGTGATGGAGATTGATATGATGAGAATAGACCCGGGGGCCATAGGTTTCACTAGTGGCTTCTCTCGAGAGCATAAGTATTCTACGGTGGGTGAACAAATTACTGTTGAGCAATTGACAGAATTGAGCATAGTTATGAGAATATCTAGGCATGATCACGTATATAGGCATCACGTCCGTAACAAGTAGATCGAAACAATTATGCATCTACTACTATTACTCCACTCATCGACCGCTATCCAGCATGCATCTAGAGTATTAAGTTAAAAACAGAGTAACGCCTTAAGCAAGATGACATGATGTAGAGAGATAAATTCATGCAATATGAAATAAACCCCATCTTGTTATCCTCGATGGCAATGATACAATACGTGCCTTGCTGCCCCTTCTGTCACTGGGTAAGGACACCGCAAGATCGAACCCAAAGCTAAGCACTTCTCCCATGGCAAGAACTACCAATCTAGTTGGCCAAACCAAACGGATAATTCGAAGAGACTTGCAAAGATAACCAATCATACATAAAAGAATTCAGAGAAGATTCAAATATTATTCATAGATAGACTTGACCATAAACCCACAATTCATCGGTCTCAACAAACACACCGCAAAAAGAAGATTACATCGAATAGATCTCCACAAGAGAGGGGGAGAACTTTGTATTGAGATTCAAAGAGAGAGAAGAAGCCATCTAGCTACTAACTATGGACCCGAAGGTCTGAGGTAAACTACTCACACTTCATCGCAGGGGCTGGGATGATGTAGAAGCCCTCCGTGATGACGGCCCTCTTTCGGCGGAGCTCCGGAACAGGCCCCAAGATGGGATCTCGTGGATATAGAAAGTTGCAGCGGTGGAAATAGGTTTTTGGCTCTTGTTCTGATCGTTTGGGTGTACGTGCGTATATATAGGAGGGAGAAGTACGCAAGTACGCCGGAGGAGCAACAAGGGGCCCACGAGGCAGGGGCGTGCCCTAGGGGGGGCGCCCCCACCCTCGTGACCGCCTCTTTTGTTCCTTGGAGCAGGGTCCAAGTCTCCTGGATCACGTTCGGTGAGAAAATCACGTTCCCGAAGATTTTATTCCGTTTGGACTCCGTTTGATATTCCGTTTATCCGAAACACTGAAATAGGCAAAAAACATCAATTCTAGGCTGGGCCTCCGGTTAATAGGTTAGTCCCAAAAGTAATATAGAAGTGGAATATAAAGCCCAATATAGTCCAAAACAGTAGATAATATAGCATGGAGCAATCAAAAATTATAGATACGTTGGAGACGTATCAGGCATCCCCAAGCTTAATTCCCGCTCGTCCTCGAGTAGGTAAATGATAAAAAGAGAATTTTTGATGCGGAGTGCTACTTGGCATAATTTCAACGTAAATCTTCTTAATTGTGGTATGAATATTCAGATTAGAAACATTCAATACAAAAGTTTATATTGACATAAAAATAATAATACTTCAAGCATACTAACAAAGCAATTATGTCTTCTCAAAATAACATGGCCAAAGAAGTTATCCCTACAAAATCATATAGTCTGGCTATGCTCCATCTTCACCACACAAAGTATTTAAATCATGCACAACCCCGATGACAAGCCAAGCAATTGTTTCATACTCTAACTTTTTCAAAACCTTTTCAATCTTCACGCAATACATGAGCGTGAGCCATGGATATAGCACTATAGGTGGAATAGAATGGTGATTGTGGAAAAGAGAAAAAGGAGGGGAAGATAGTCTCACATCAACTAGGCGTATCAACGGGCTATGGAGATGCCCATCAATAGATATCAATGTGAGTGAGTAGGGATTGCCATGCAACAGATGCACTAGAGCTATAAATGTATGAAAGCTCAACAAAAGAAACTAGTGGGTGTGCATCCAACTTGCTTGCTCATGAAGACCTAGGTCAATTTGAGGAAGACCATTATCGGAATATACAATCCAAGTTCTATAATGTAAAATTCCCACTAGTATATGAAAGTGACAACATATGAGACTCTCTATATGAAGAACATGGTGCTACTTTGAAGCACAATATATGAGATTCGCTATATCATGGTGCTACTTTGAAGCACAAGTGTGGAAAAAAAGATAGTAGCATTGCCCCTTTTTATTTATTTTCTTTTTTTGGGCCTTCTTTTTTTTCTTTGGACTTTCTCTTTTTTTATTAGGACAATGCTCTATTGAATGATGATCATCACACTTTTATTTATTTACAACTCAATGATTACAACTCGATTCTAAAACAAAGTATGACTCTATATGGATGCCTCCGGCGGTGTACCGGGATATGAAATGAATCAAGAGTGACAAGTATGAAGAAATTATGAACGGTGGCTTTGCCACAAATACTTATGTCAACTACATGATCATGCTAAGCAATATGACAAGGGTGAATGTGTCATGATGAACTAGATGGTGGAAAGTTGCATGGCAATATATCTCAGAATGGCTATGGAAATGCCATAATAGGTAGGTATGGTGGCTGTTTTGAGGAAGGTATATGGTAGGTGTATGATACCGGCGAAAAGTGCGCGGTATTAGAGAGGCTAGCAAATGTGGAAGGGTGAGAGTGCGTATAATCCATGGACTCAACATTAGTCATAAAGAACTCATATACTTATTGCAAAAATCTAGAAGTTATCAAAGCAAAGTATTACGCGCATGCTCCTAGGGGGATAGATTGGTAGGAAAAGACCATCGCTCGTCCCCGACCACCACTCATAAGGAAGACAATCAATAAACAAATCATGCTTCGACTTCGTTACATAACGGTTCACCATACGTGCATGCTACGGGAATCACAAACCTTAACACAAGTATTCTTTAAATTCACAACTACTCAACTAGCATGACTTTAATATTATCACCTCCATATCTCAAAACAATTATCATGCTTCAATCTTTTCTTAGTATTCAACACACTCAAAAGAAAGTTTCACAAATCTTGAATACCAAGCATATTATTATTAAGCAAATTACCATGCTATTAAGAGACTCTCAAAATAATTTAAGTGAAGCATGAGAGATCAATAGTTTCTTTAAAAAAAATCCACCATCGTGCTCTAAAATATCTAAGTGAAGCACATAGAGCAAAATTATAACGCTCAAAAGATATAAGTGAAGCACATAGAGCAAAACTACTTAGCTCAAAAGATATAAGTGAAGCACATAGAGTATTCTATCAAATTTTAATTCATGTATGGCTCTCTCAAAAGGTGTGTACATAAAGGATGATTGTGGCATACTAAGACACAAAAACACAAATAATACAAGATGCTCCAAGCAAAACACATATCATGTTGGTGAATAAAAATATAGCTCCAAGTAAATTACCGATGGAAGTGGACGAAAGAGGGGATGTCTTCCGGGGCATCCCCAAGCTTTGAATTTTTGGTGTCCTTGGATTATCTTGGGGGTGCCATGGGCATCCCCAAGCTTAGGCTCTTTCCACTCCTTGTTCCATGATCCATCAAAAGAATTCACCCAAAACTTGAAAACTTCACAACACAAAACTCGAAATAGAAAACTCGTAAGCTCCGTTAGCGAAAGAAAACAAAATACCACTTCAAGGTACTGTAATGAACTCATTATTTATTTATATTTGTGTTAAACCTACTGTATTCCAACTTCTCCATGGATTATGAACTATTTTACTAGCCATAGATTCATCAAAATAAGCAAACAACACACGAAAAACAGAATCTGTCAAAAACAGAACAGTCTGTACTAATATGTATCTAGCGCAAGATCTGGAACCCCAAAAATTCTAAAATAAATTGCTGGAAGTGAGGAATTTATCTATTGATCATATTCAAAAATAATTAACTAAATATCACTCTTCAAATAAAAATGACAGCAGTTCTCGTGAGCGCTAAAGTTTCTGTTTTTTTTACCGCAAGTTCAACAAGACTTTCCCCAAGTCTTCCCAACGGTTCTACTTGGAACAAACACTAATTAAACACAAAAAACACAACCAAAACAGTGGCTAAATAATTTATTTATTACTAATCAGGAGCAAAAATCAAGGAATAAAAATAAAATTGGGTTTCCTCCCAACAAGCGCTATCGTTTAACGCCCCTAGCTAGGCATAAAAGCGAGGATAGATCTAGGTATTGCCATCTTTGGTTTTGGGGAAAAAGAGAGCAAACTTGTTATCTATGGAATTAATCTTCCTATTTTGACAGAGCACATGTCCATTAATGGTAGAAGAAAGATTAAGAATATTGTGGAAATTGGCATCTAGGCTAGCTTTTATCTCTTTAATAGATTCGTTTTGGTAAGAAAGCAAGAGAGATGTAATTTCAGTTTTCTCATTAATGGGGTGCCCAAATATAGTTTTAATCCTCTCATAGGTATCTATGGGGTCTCCTTCAAGAAAACCCCCCTCGAAAATAGAATCTAAGACTTGTTTGAACAAAGCGG
This sequence comes from Triticum urartu, assembly GCF_003073215.2. Lineage (NCBI taxonomy): Eukaryota > Viridiplantae > Streptophyta > Magnoliopsida > Poales > Poaceae > Triticum > Triticum urartu. The sequence continues at coordinate 483,409,789 of NC_053028.1, forward strand.
GTAGCCCAACATAAAAGCTTTTCAAGTAAACCTCAATTTGATATTGGGGTACATAGCTAGCCCGGATCCTTAACAGCCTATCCCAAGCATCTTTCAAAGATTCATCAATTAAATAACGAAAAATTCCAGAATCATCTTCATCAAAATTACTAAGGTTCTCATTGATAACTCCGGCAAGTTGTTCTATAGCATTCCGATTTATGAGTTTAGATAAGATAGCAGGATTGTCTAAAGCACTAGAACTTGGGAGAGAACCCCCAACTCTTTTTGGTTTTGACATGGCGAGGGAAAAGAGGCAAATAGAGAGGGAGGATAGGGAGAGAGAGGGCGAATAAAACGGCAAGGGTGAATTGGGGGGGGGAGAGGAAAACGAGAGGCAAATGGCAAATAATGTAATGCGGGAGATAGGGATTGCGATGGGTACTTGGTATGTTGACTTTTTGCGTAGACTCCCCGGCAACGGCGCCAGAAATCCTTCTTGCTACGTCTTGAGCTTGCGTTGGTTTTCCCCGAAGAGGAAGGGATGATGCAGCAGAGTAGCGTAAGTATTTCCCTCAGTTTTTGAGAACCAAGGTATCAATCCAGTAGGAGCCCATGCTCAAGTCCCTCGTACCTGCACAAAGCGATAGCTACTCGCAACCAACGCGATTAGGGGTTGTCAAGCCCTTCACGGTCACTTACGAGAGTGAGATCTGATAGATATAATATTTTTGGTATTTTTGGTATAAAGATGCAAAGTAAAAAGTAAAAGCAAAGTAAAAAAGCAAAACAAGATTAAAGTGATGGAGATTGATATGATGAGAATAGACCCGGGGGCCATAGGTTTCACTAGTGGCTTCTCTGGAGAGCATAAGTATTCTACGGTGGGTGAACAAATTACTGTTGAGCAATTGACAGAATTGAGCATAGTTATGAGAATATCTAGGAATGTATATAGGCATCACGTCCGTAACAAGTAGATCAAAACGATTCTGCATCTACTACTATTACTCCACTCATCGACCGCTATCCAGCATGCATCTAGAGTATTAAGTTAAAAACAGAGTAATGCCTTAAGCAAGATGACATGATGTAGAGATATAAATTCATGCAATATGAAATAAACCCCATCTTGTTATCCTCGATGGCAACGATACAATATGTGACTTGCTGCCCCTTCTGTCACTGGGTAAGGACACCGCAAGATCGAACCCAAAGCTAAGCACTTCTCCTATGGCAAGAACTACCAATCTAGTTGGCCAAACCAAACAGATAATTCGAAGAGACTTGCAAAGATAACCAATCATACATAAAAGAATTCAGAGAAGATTCAAATATTATTCATAGATAGACTTGATCATAAACCCACAATTCATCGGTCTCAACAAACACACCGCAAAAAGAAGATTACATCGAATAGATCTCCACAAGAGAGGGGGAGAACTTTGTATTGAGATTCAAAGAGAGAGAACAAGCCATCTAGCTACTAACTATGGACCCGAAGGTCTGAGGTAAACTACTCACACTTCGTCGGAGGGGCTAGGATGATGTAGAAGCCCTCCGTGATGACGGCCCTATTCCGGCGGAGCTCCGAAACAGGCCCCAAGATGGGATCTCGTGGATACAGAAAGTTGCGACGGTGGAATTAGGTTTTTGGCTCCTGTTCTGATCGTTTGGGGGTACGTGTGTATATATAGGAGGAAGAAGTACGCTAGAGGAGCAACGAGGGGCCCACGAGGCAGGGGGCGCGCCCTAGGGGGGCGTCCCCCACCCTCGTGACCGCCTCTTTTGTTCCTTGGAGCAGGGTCCAAGTCTCCTAGATCACGTTCGGTGAGAAAATCACGTTCCCGAAGATTTTATTCCGTTTGGACTCCGTTTGATATTCCGTTTATCCGAAACACTGAAATAGGCAAAAAACAACAATTCTTGGCTGGGCCTCCGGTTAATAGGTTAGTCCCAAAAATAATATAAAAGTGGAAAATAAAGCCCAATATAGTCCAAAACAGTAGATAATATAGCATGGAGCAATCAAAAATTATAGATACGTTGGAGACGTATCAGGTCACACGCTTAAGGGTCATCTATCTGTTGAGTACTGGGGAAGGAGTCTAAGAGAAAGTCACTGGAAAGTTTCGGAGACACTAAAAATATTTTGGTGAAAAAATCGGAAGTGTTTCAGAGAAACCATCAAGCCGAGAGAGTTTTAGAATGTGTCTGGAATTTTTTGGAGCATGCTGGAAATGTTCTGGGACCTTCTCGAATATTTTCAAAGAGAACATGCGCAAAAAACACCATGTTACCGCAAGGCGGACAAGATCCTGATAACCCACAAGTGTAGGGGATCGCAACAGTTTTCAAGGGTAGAGTATTCAACCCAAATTTATTGATTCAACACAAGGGGAGCCAAAGAATATTCTCAAGTATTAGCAGCTGAGTTGTCAATTCAACCACACCTGAAAGATTTAATATCTGTAGCAAAGTATTTAGTAGCAAAGTAATATGGAAGTAACGGTAACGGTGGCAAAAGTAATAGTAGCAGTTTTGTAGCAATCGTAACAGTGGCAACGGAAAAGTAACTTAGCAAAGATCAATATGAAACGAGCTCATAGGCAATGGATCAATGATGGATAATTATGCGGATGGCATTCATCATGTAACAGTTATAACATAGGGTGACACAGAACTAGCTCCAATTCATCAATATAATGTAGGCATGCATTCCATATATAGTCATATTTTTTGGAAAAGAACTTGCATGACATCTTTTGTCCTACCCTCCTGTGGCAGTGGGGTTCTATTGGTAACTAAGGGATATTAAGGCCTCCTTTTAATAGAGTACCAGACCAAAGCATTAGCACTTGGTGAATACATGAACTCCTCAATCTACGGTCATCACTGGGAAGTGTCCCGACTATTGTCACTCCGAGGTTGCTGGATCATAGCATGTATTAGGTGACTATTACTTGGAAGATAGGATCAAGAACACAAATATATTCATGAAAATATAATAGGTTCAGATCTGACATCATGGCACTCGGGCCCTAGTGACAAGCATTAATCATAGCAAAGTCATAGCAACATCAATCTTAGAACATAGTGGATACTAGGGATCAAACCCTAACAAAACTAACTCGATTACATGGTAAATCTCATCCAACCCATCACCGTCTAGAAAGCCTATGATGGGATTACTCACGCACGGTGGTGAGCATCATGAAATTCGTGATGGAGGATGGTTGATGATGACGATGGCGTCGGTTTCCCCTCCCCGGAGCCCAAAACAGACTCCAGATCCGCGCTCCCGAGGAAGAACAGGAGGTGGTGGCGGCTCCGTATCGTAAAACGCAATGAATCCTTCTCTCTGATTTTTTTCTCCCCGAACGTGAATATATGGAGTTGGAGTTGAGGTCGGTGGAGCCTCACGGGACCCACAAGACCGAAGGGCGCGCCCTAAGGGGGCGGGGGGCGCGCCCTCCACCCTTGTGGACAGGTGGTGGGTCGCTTCTGGTTGATTCTTTCGCCAATATTTTTTATTTATTCCAAAAATAATCTCTGTGAAGTTTCAGGTCATTCCGAGAACTTTTATTTCTGCATAAAAATAACACCATGGAAATTCTGCTGAAAACAACGTCAGTCTGGGTTAGTTCCATTCAAATCATGTAAATTAGAGTTCAAAACAAGGGCAAAAGAGTTTGGAAAAGTAGATACGATGGAGACGTATCAACTCCCCCAAGCTTAACCCGTTGCTTGTCCTCAAGCAATTCAGTTGATAAACTGAAAGTAATAAAGAAAAACTTTTACAAACTCTATTTGATCTTGTTATTGCAAATTGATACGTCTCCAATGTATCTATAATTTTTGATTGTTCCATGCTGTTATTTTATCAATCTTGGATGTTTTATAATCATTTTATAGTCATTTAATATCATTTTTTGGTACTAACCTATTGACATAGTGCCAAGTGCCAGTTCCTGTTTTTTCCGTATTTTTTACATTTTAGAAAATCAATATTAGACGAAGTCTAAATGCCACAGAACTTTATGGAGATTTTTTATGGACCAGAAGGAACATGTTGGGCCCTGGTTGCACCCGGGGGGAGTTCCGAGGAGGGGACAACCCACCAGGGCACGCCAGGAGGCCCAAGCGCGCCCTTGTGGGTTGTGCCCACCTCGGGTGCCCCCCAGACCGCCTCTTTGCTCTATAAATACCCCAATATTCTAGAAACCCTAGAGGCATCAACGAAATATTCATCCAGCCGCCGCATAGTCCAGAACCACCAGATCCAATCTAGACACCATCTCGGATGGGGTTCACCACCTCCATTGGTGCCTCTTCAATGATGCGTGAGTAGTTCTTTGTAGACCTTTGGGTCCATAGTTAGTAGCTAGATGGCTTCATCTCTCTCTTTATTCCCAATACAATGGTCTCTTGGAGATCCATATGATGTAACTCTTTTGCGCTGTGTTTGTTGGGATCGATGAACTTTGAGTTTATGATCAGATCTATCTTTTTATATCCATGAAAGTATTTGAGTTTCTTTGATCTATTTTATGCATGATCTCTTATAGCCTCGTATTTCTTCTCCGATATTTGGGTTTTTTTGGCCAACTTGATCTATTTATCTTGCAATGGGAAGAGGTGCCCGGTAGTGGGTTCGATCTTACGGTGCTTGATCTCAGTGACAGAAGGGGAACCGACACGTATGTATTGTTGCTACTAATGATAAAACGATGGGGTCTATCTCTACATAGATAGATCTTGTCTACATCATCTCATCGTTCTTATTGCGTTACTCCATTTCTCCATGAACTTAATACACTAGATGCATGATGGATAGCGGTCGATGTGTGGAGTAATAGTAGTAGATGCAGGCAGGAGTTGGTCTACTAATATTGGACGTGATGCCTATGTAATGATCATTACCTGGATATCGTCATAATTATTTGAGGTTCTATCAATTGCCCAACAGTAATTTGTTTACCCATCGTTTGCTATATCTTTCTCGAGAGAAGCCACTAGTGAAACCTACGGGCTATGACCCACGGGTCTTATTTCTCATATATTTGCTTGCGATCTACTTTTCCTTTGCATTTTTATTCAGATCTATTAAACCAAAAATACAAAAATACTTTGCTGCACTTTATTTTATTTATGATCTATTATTTCAATCTACTACAAAAATTTGGCATCGTTACCCGAAAGGGATTGACAACCCCTTTAACACGTCGAGTTGCGAGGTGTTGTTATTTGTGTGCAGGTGATATTTACGTTGTGTTGCTTGGTTCTCCTACTGGTTCGATAACCTTGGTTTCATCACTGAGGGAAATACCTACCTTCGCTGTGCTACATCATCCCTTCCTCTTTGGGGAAATACTGACGTAGTCCTAGCAGACAGGAGTTTTCTGGTGTTATAGTCAAGGAACAATCAAAAGGAATTTCTGGCGCCATTGCCGGGGAGGATCTTCAACATAACGAGGTTCCTAATCACAAACCTCATCTCCTCGCAATTTACATTATTTTCCATTTTCCTCTCGTTTTCCTCTCCCCCACTTCACAAAATTTGACGTTTTATTCGCCTCTCTTTTTCCGTTCGCCATTTTCTCGCCATGTCCGATCTTAGAAGAGCTAAGAGTTTTCTCCCGAGTCTTAATACTTTGGATAGCCCCTCTGTCCTCTCTAAGCTCATAAACAATGATGCTATGGAAGGATCTACCGGGGTGGTTAAGGAAAATCTTAACCAATATGATGAAGATGATTCCGGAATTTTTCATTATTTACTTGATGAATCTTTGAAAGATGCTTGGGATAGGTTGTTGAGAATTCGAGGTAGCTATGTGCCCCAATACCAGATAGAGGTATATTTGAAAAGTTTTTATGATGGTTAACCCTCTTCCTTAAAGCAAGTTCTAGATTCTATATTTGAAAATGATTTTCTTGAAGGGGATGCCGTTGACACTTATGAGAAGATGAAAGCTATATTTGGGCACCCCGAAGGAGAAAATGTTGAATCTAGCACTCTTATGTGGTTTTATCAAAATGAAACAATTAAAGAGATGAAGGCTAGTTTAGATAAGAATTTTTGCGACATGCTCAATCTTTCTTCTGCTATCAATGGCCATGTGCTTTCACAAAATAGAAAATTAAATGCCATTGATAGAAATTTTCCCCTTTTCCAAAGTACAAGGATGACAAAACTTAGATCCTTGCTTTATGCCTAGCTAAGGGCGTAAAACTATAGCGCTTGTTGGGAGGCAACCCAATGGATAAATTTTATTTTTTGCTTTCTGTTCTTGTGTGCTAGCACAATTATGCTACTATAATGATTGTGTTTTTATGTTTTAATTAGTGTTTGTGCCAAGTAAAGCCTTTAGGATCTTCTTGGGTGATAGATATTTGATCTTGCTGAAAAAACAGAAACTTTTACGCTCACGGAAATAATTTTCTCTTTTTTCTAGAGAGCGATAAAATACCAATTCCAATTGAAGTAGATCAATATACAAATTTCTCAGGTTTTCCTAATTTTTCAGAATTTTTGGATTTACAGAAGTATTCAAAATAGTCAGACTGCTACAGACTGTTCTGTTTTGACAGATTCTGTTTTCTTTGTCTTGTGTGCTTATTTTGATGGCTCTATGGTTTTCTTTGATGAGTTTTTGCCATAGAAAAGTTGGAATACAATAGATATAATACAAAAACAAAATATTAATTGGTTTGATACAACACTTATAGTAGTGATTTATTATTCTTATACTAACGGATCTCACGACGGTTTTGTTGAGTTTTGTGTGATTGAAGTTTTCAAGTTTTGGGTTATCTTATGATGGATGAAGGAAGGATGGAAGAGCCTAAGCTTGAGGATGCCCTGGCATCCCAAGCTATTATCCAAAAATGAGCAACCAACTAAGCTTGGGGATGCCCCAGAGTGGCATCCCCGCTTTCTTCCAACGACAATCGGTATTTTACTCGAAACTATATTTTTATTCGTCACATGATATGTGTTTTGCTTGGAGCGTCTTGTATGATATGAGTCTTTGCTTGTTTTATTATGTGTTTTAATTCATCAATCCTTGCTGGACACACCTATTTGAGAGAGCCAAAATTATTTCATGACTTGTTAGAATTGCTCTCTATGCTTCACTTAAATCTTTTATGAGCAATGGACTTGCTCTAGTGCTTCACTTATATCTTTTTGAGCATGGTGTGCTTAGTATTTTTGAAGAAATGCTCTCTTGCTTCACTTAGATTTATTTGAGAGTTAGTAAAATTTTGAAGAAATTCTCTCTTGCTTCACTTAAATTATTTTGAGAGAAAGAGAAAATTTATTATGCTCATGATCTTCACTTATATTTGTTTGAGCTTATTAAAAGCAACATGAAAATTAGTCCCAAAGTGATAAATATCCAAGAAGGATAAAGAAAAAAAATATGTCATGAAGATCATTGGACAAAATAAACTTGATTCGCAGTAATAGTTTTGAGATATGATGATGTGATATGTGAGTTATGTTGTTGAGTAATTGTGCTCTAGTAAGAATATTGGTGTTAAGGTTTGTGATTACCTATGCAAGTACGAAAGTCAATAGTCATGCAGTGAAATTATATCCTACTTATGGTGCATTATTCGGTGTTATTTATGCTTAATGCTTGCTTATGAGATTATCTATTTCTTAGTTGGTTGCTTCCCAATCTTTTGCTAGCCTTCATTTTGCACTAAGTATGATCACCACTTGTGCATCCAAAAATCTTTAACCCAGTTTTGCCACATGAGTCCACTATATCTACCTATATGGGGTATTGTTTTGCCATTCTAAGCAAATTTGCATGTGCCATCTCTAATTTTCAAAATAAACTTCTCTTGTGTGTGTTTGTTTCACTCGCGGAGCGGTGAGGGGTGGCTAATATTTTCCATGCTAGATGTGTTATTCTCAAGATGAGTGTTTATTCACTTGTCATTGCATGAGAGTAAGGCAAAGGTCTTAGGGATGCCCAGTCCTTAAATGCAAAAAAATGAATTTACTTTATGTTGTCAAATAATAAATTCCTGGGTAAGTGTTGGTATGGAGGGTGATACGTCTCCGACGTATCTATAATTTTTGATTGTTCCATCCTATTATATTATCAACCTTGGATGTTTTATATGCATTTATATGCTATTTTATATGATTTTTGGGACTAACCTATTAACCTAGAGCCCAGTGCCAGTTTCTGTTTTTTTCCTTGTTTTAGAGTATCACAGAAAAGAAAAATCAAACGGAGTCCAATTGACCTGAAACTTCACGAAACTTATTTTTGGACCAGAAGAAGCCCATGGAGTATCGGAGTTGGACTAGGAGAGTCCCGGGCTGCCCACGAGGGTGGGGGGCGCGCCCACCCCCCTAGGCGCGCCCCCCTACCTCGTGGACAGCCCGGAGGTCCACCGACGTACTTCTTCCTCCTATATATACCCATATACCCTAAAAACTCTGAGGAGCACAACAGATCGGGAGTTCCGCCGCCAGAAGCCTCCGTAGCCACCGAAAACCAATCTAGACCCGTTTTGGCACCCTGCCGGAGGGGGGAATCCCTCTCCGGTGGCCATCTTCATCATCCCGGTGCTCTCCATGACGAGGAGGGAGTAGTTCTCCCTCGGGGCTGAGGGTATGTACAAGTAGCTATGTGTTTGATCTCTCTCTCTCTCTCTCGTGTTCTTGAGGTGGTACGATCTTGATGTATCGCGAGCTTTGCTATTATAGTTGGATCTTATGATGTTTCTCCCCCTCTACTCTCTTGTAATGGATTGAGTTTTCCCTTTGAAGTTATTTTATCGGACTGAGTCTTTAAGGATTTGAGAACACTTGATGTATGTCTTGCGTGGGATACCCGTGGTGACAATGGGGTATTCTATTGATCCACTTGATGTATGTTTTGGTGATCAACTTGCGGGTTCCGCCCATGAACCTATGCATAGGGGTTGGCACACGTTTTTGTCGGCGTTCTGGGAACTGGGGTCCCCAGACTTGCCTGCCTGCGGCCTGCGGCGTGGCTCAAAGGGGGGCCCAGCACGGCCCTTCTTCATCAACACAGACCCAAGACCCTCGCGAGGGGCCAAGCCTCGCGGGGTGGACGACACGGAGCTTCCTCAGGCACGGCCTCATCAGGCTGGCTCGTGAGGAGGTGGAGAGATCAAGGCGGGGTACCTCATGAAGTGCCCGTGACGCAAGCCATGACGACCAAAGGCGCCAGGCGGGCGCCAGCCCGCGCAGTGTCCTCCTTTCCTCTTTGGTGCAAAGGGAGCAAGCGCAGCCGCGGAGTACCGAGGCATCAGGCAAAGGTTGCCATTTCGGTGCAACAAGACCAAGACCAGGAGGACTGCAAGACGGAGGTCATTGTGGAGCCCAAGACGGCGTCACCACCAGAGCTTTGTGCAGGCGAATACTACTTTTGTCAGGATAGCTAGTAGTAGCTGTCCCCCTTCAAATTAGCCTGCCATTGTTGGCTCCCTTCCCGCTCGATATTTGGGAAGAGGACCAGGACCTCTATAAATAGGACCAGCCACCCACAGGGTAGAGAGAGAGAGGTTTTAGGGGGATCGAGACCAACGAAAGGAGAGAGAGGTTCAGGGAGACCGAGATAAACAATCGAGGAGAGAGAGAGAAGGGTGACTGAACTCCTCCTAGCAGTTCGTCCCCCCAGCCAAGAATAGACCCTCGCGAGGCTGTTCTTCCTTGTATTGTTCATCATCATCAGCCCAAGAGGCAATCCACCACACCACACACTGGAGTAGGGTATTACACCACAACGGTGGCCCGAACCAGTATAAACCCTGTGTCTCTTGTGTTGTTCTTTCCATAGCTTAGATCTTAGCGAGGCGGAGGGGTGCAGGTAGGTCGGAGGCGAAATCTCCATGCGCACCCCAGTGTTCGAACCTCAAGGGTCTGCCGGAACCCGAAATCCAACATTTGGCGCGAGGTAGGGGTGCGCCGGAATTCGTCTTCCACCACCCCGTTCTCCTCCGACCATCGCGCCCATGTCTGACGCTCGTCGGGCCCGCGCCGAGCGTCGAGCCGCTCTTGCTTCCCGCGTCGCCCAGACGGCTCCTATCGGCGGGCGTCCTCGCCATTCCCCGTCACCTGCCGTCAACGCCGCCACCGGCCCGGCGGGGGACGAGCAGCAAGCATCGTCTCAGCATCCGTCCGTGCGGCAAGACGGCCGCACCGCTACTCCCTCGCTCACCCCAGTTGGTTCTTCATCCCGCGCGCTCCGCGCACCCATGGAGGCTCGAGCTGCGCTCATCGCGGCAAACGAGCTCCTGCGCTACCGTCCCATCAACGACGTCTATGAAGAATGGCTTGACCGCGTCGCCGAGCTCGTCCGCGCCGCAGGGGGCTCTCCTACGCCGTCCGTTCCGCTGCACCGCACCCCGCCCCGCGCGGGCGACGAGGCTCCGGCGGCGCCCCGGCCGCCTCCTCCTCAAGAAGGTGCCATGGCTCCAAGGCGCGTGGCCCCTGGGTGGAACCCGCTCCGTCAGGTGTCAGCGCGGCAAGAGCAGAGCTGCCAAGAAGTCCCTCGCCCGCAAGAAGCTGCCCGGGTGCTCCCTGCTCCAGCACGTCGCGACCATGCTCCTGCTCCAGCACGTCAAGACCCCGCGCTGCTCCCAGCTGCAGCGCGTGGGGACATGCAAGACCAAGCTCTCCGTCACCCAAGGCCTCCCGTGGCCACAGCAGGCTGCCGTGCCTTCACCACCGAGCTACGCGGCGTCGCATGGCCCGACAAGTTCAAGCCAGACCTGCCTCCTCGTTACGACGGCACGGCTAACCCTGCGGAGTTCCTCCAGCTCTACGAGCTGGGCATCGAAGCTGCCAACGGAGACGAGAAGGTCATGGCGAACTGGTTTCCCATGGCGCTCAAGGACGGGCCCCGCACCTGGCTTCTGAACCTGGCTCCAGGCATGATCTCCTCCTGGGAAGAGATGCGCACCCGCTTCATCGCCAACTTCCAAGGCACTCGCGACCGGCCACCCGCCGTGAGCGACATGCGCCGCATCAAGCAACAACCCGGGGAGACCCTGCAGAAGTACATCCAGTGCTTCAACAACGCACGCCTCAAGATTCCCAAGGTGACTGAGGAGGCCATCATCTCAGCTTTCTCCGACGGCGTGCGCGATGTCAAGATGAAGGAGGAGCTGGCGATGCATGAAGACCTATGCACTTCCTTGGAGCTGTTCAACTTGGCAAACAAGTGCGCCAGGGCTGAGGAAGGGCGTCTCTCCCTCCTCGAGCTGCCTGCCGCAGACCTAGCAGAGAAGAAGGTCAAGGCCAAGGATGTGAAGCGCGAGGGGGCTGCCGTGCTCGCGGCAGAACCAGACACCAAGCGGGGCAGAGATCAGCCTGAACCTCCCAAGGGCAGCCGGTACTGTGTGTACCACGACCTCCACACCCACAACACCAACGAATGTCAAGAGCTCCGAGCCGTGCGAAAAGGAAGGATCGGCCGTCGCCCCGACCGCGGTGACCGGTGCTACAGTCGAGGAGGAGGAAGGAACGCAGGACGCTAGGAAGACCGTGGCCCGCGCCAAGGGTGGCGCGATCAACCTCGCGAGGATCGCTGGCAAGACCTGCCTCGTGAGGGAGACTGGAGGGATCAGCCTCGCGAGGATCGCCCGCAAGGCAACGCAGGCTTCCCTCCGCTGCCGCCGCAGCCAAGGAGAAACGAGGACCGCCACCAGGACGAGGGGGCTGGGGGCTTCCAGGAGCCGCGCGCGATCGCCTGCATCCTGGGCCAGGCTCAAGCCCCAGCCTCTCAACGCATCTTCAAGCAGTTCACCCGCGAAGTGAATGCAGACCTCCCCAAGCTCGAAGCCACGCACCCTCTCAGGTGGTCGGCGTGCGCCATCACGTTCAGCTCAGCAGATCAGCTCAAGTGTGCGGCTACAGCCGGAGTCCTCCCGATGCTTTGTTCCCCAATCATCAGCAATGTGGTGGTCACCAGGACCCTCATCGATGGCGGGGCAGGGCTCAACGTCCTGTCCGTGGAAACATTCAATAATCTCCAAGTGCCCAACAGCCAGCTTCAGCCAACCAAGCCTTTCTCCGGAATCACCGACGGCTCCATGGTCCCGATTGGGCAGGTCCGCCTCCCTGTCACCTTCGGGGCACGCGACAACTACCGCACCGAGCTCATTGACTTCGACGTCGCTCACATTCGCCTGCCGTTCAACGCCATCCTTGGGTACCCGGCGCTGGCCAAGTTCATGGCCGTAACTCACCACGGCTACAACGTCCTCAAGATGCCAGGAAGTGGAGGAGTCATCACGGTGCCCTGTGAAGAGAAGGACGCGGTGTGTTCCCTGGAACGAGCCTTTCAGGCCGCGTCACTGGAAGACCCGGATCGCGGAAGCAGGAGGCTTCCCGAGACCGCCCCCAAGAAGAAGAAGACATCGTCCGGCCCGGCCCCTCGGGAGGCAAGCCCCTTCGGGCCCGTGCCTACCCAGGGGGAACCTCCTTCCATCACACAGGAAAGCGCGCCCGGCGCCCTCCTCAGGCAGGGCTCGGGGGCTCTCCCCTGGAGGGCCACCGACCTGGCTAGGGTCACGAGGGAGGCGCTTGGGCACCACATGGAGGCATGTTTCGAAGCACGTTTCCCTCAAGAAGGAGTAAGGCAAGGAGAGCCAGACCCTCAGGAGTTCGTCAGCAAGGCCATTCAGGAGCTACAGGAGTCAAGAGTCATGAAAGGCGGCCGCCGCCTACCAGCAGTGGCTCCCCATCCAGGCGAGGATGGTGGGCTGCGCGTTTGCATCGACATACCAGGGCTCAACCGAGTCACCTCTCTGGAGCGCCTCTGGCCCTCGCGAGTGGGGCGCTGCGGAGGTCCACCCCACAACTACGTTCGCATGCCTTACGGCTTGCCGAATGCGGCTGCCACGTACCAGCGCCTCATGAGGGGCATCATGGAGGCACAAGAGGCCAGTCGTTCCGTGGCCCTGGCGGAGATGGAGATGGTCCGCGAGGAGCCACCAACGCCTCCGGAGCCTCCCGAGGCCCCTGGGCCTGGGGGCTCGTGAGGATCGGCTCCCGCAGCCCACCGAATTTGCTACACCAACACCCCTTCGCCCTCAAAGTCATCAGGTGACATCTTTCAAGTTTTCACTTCCAGCTGGAAGCGCCCCCCAGGGCTGCATTATTCCCAGGCCGCGTGGGTCCGTCCCTACGGCGTGTATCCCTTTTATTTCATGTTGTTAGCTTACCTTGTTGGGGGCGCCCCTCGGGCTGCATGATCCCCAAGTCGCTCGGGCCAGACCCAGCGGCATGTATCCCATTTGCGTTTATTTCCGGTTATGCATTTGACCCACCATGCTTGATTATTTGATGCCGGTCCACGTCACCTCTTCTTCTCCATGCCGACCACTTGCACATTAAAGGGGGGGTACCTGAGCATCATGACTCAGGGCTCTTACTGGCTCTCCACCCTCACCCTCTGGCCTTGTCCACGGCATTGCGACCTGGCATACCAGCGACGGCTGAGACCAGCTCGAGGGCCGGGACCCGAGGACGTAGAGTGCCGACATCTAACCGAATTTGCAGGGACACATCACAAGATAAGGCCCAGTGCCAGGCGCAACCCGCCTAGAGCTAGGGCCCCGTGACTCCCGCGCTGGCTCACGGGTTCCCAGATACACCTCGCCAGGCCCTACCGTGCCAGCCACGTGTCAGGGTGGGGCTGTACACGCCCTGGGGGCTCCTCCCGGAGGGGGGCCCCCTCCCACGTACCAGTGGAAGTACCATGCTCCGCGCTGGCTGACAACACTGCCGAGGAGCGGCTATGCCCGTACACATACGGAAGCGCTATGCTCCGCGCTGGTGATAAACATCTAAGGGTGGCCCCCGGGCCGCATCAACCTCAGGGAGCCTAGAGCTCAGTGTCTAGCCTCATCGTAACGCCTCCCCTCGGGAGTGCCGCACGAGGGGGCTGGGCACGGGGGCTGCGCCTGGGTCACACCCAGACGCACGCCGCCCAGCCAGGTCCCCTCGGGCCTGGTTCGTTGCGCGCCTCTCCCCGAGCGGAGCCAAGGTACGAAGGCCGTTTGAGCGTCAAGGGGGACTCCTGAGCATCGCGACTCAGGAGCCTAACTGGTCACGTAGCCCCTCACTCCTTAGTTCTGAAAGGCTAATGGCGGTTGAGGTATGCACGCGACCGGGCTCTGTAGACGTAGAACGGTAGATCCACCCACATCACACCTCCCTACTTGCTGTTCGTGCGCCAAGGGGGACTCCTGAGCATCGCGACTCAGGAGCCTAACTTGTCACGTAGCCCCTCACTCCTTGGCCCCGTCCTGGTTTCCGGTCGGGACTAACGCTGGGTGAGGTATGCGCGGGGCTGGGCTCTACCGGCGTAGAACATAAGCAAGTAGGAAGGAAAAGCGCAAATTTCAAGGAATTCAAAAGCAAATATTACAGTCCACACTGTTATCTCAATGCCAAACGCAAGTTTAAACGCCTCCCCGAGGCATGATACATGTGCAGGAATTAAAGGCAGGACAGGAGCCACAACGGAGTCACTTGTCGGCGGTGGAGCAGCGCGGAGTGGGTTCGCCTTATGGAGCAGTGGGGTCGGCAGCGCCTTGCTTCGGCTTGGTGCTGAAGGCCTGGAACTTCCCCAGCAGAGCCTCCGCACGACCCTTCACGGCCTCGGCAGCGGCAGCGGCACGCTCGCCGCTTACTGGCTCCAGCAGGCTGTCGAGGTCGACGTCGGGATCGCGAAGGTAGATGTGGGTGAGGACCCGCGTCAGTGCTGCAGAAGAGAGGACACGTGCCTCGGCCTCGGCCGTGGGGCCAAGGCCAAGGGCGACATCTTCAAGAGCACGAACCAGGAAGGGAAGCAGCTTGGCAGGGCTGTCCTCGGCGCCAGCCAGCAGGCTCTCCAGGCCGCTGTCGTAAAGCGTCCTCAGCGAGGAGCGAGCCTTTGCCTCCATCTCCGTGAAGGCCACGCGGTCCTCGGCAAGAACCAGGGCCTTGTCGTCCAGCTCGGCCTTCCTCGCCCCCAACTCCTGCTCTAGCGCGCCTAGGCGGTCGCGGCGCTTCCTGAGGTTGACCTCCCTCTCCTTGATGGCCGCCTCGCGAGCCTTCACGCCTTCTTCCTGCTCTTGGCGAAGGCGGGCCTCTTTCACGAGCTGGTCCCGCAGGCCTTGCAGCTCGTCCTCCAGCGCCTTGCAGTGACCACGGACGTCGACCACCTTCCCCAGGGCTGCGTCACGAACAGCCTTCGCCTCAAGGACAGCCTGCTTCTCCTCATCGCAAGCCATCGAGGCCTGGACCAGCACCGCCCGAATCGAAGCGTCGGAGCGAACCCATCCTGAAGCCAGCTCCAAGCGTCCGGCCACCAAGCGAGGGTCGGCGCCAAGAAGATCCTGCCGCAGCCGGTCCAGCTCAGCAGTAGCACGATCCAGAACGGCAGAAGGAGTCAGAGAGACAGCAGCCAATGGAGCAGGAGGAGAAGGCGGCAGCGCGGCCACAACATCCTGAGGCGGAGTCTGCTGCGCCCCAACGGCTGTAGTGGCGGCAGCAGGCAAAGGCACCTCGGGAGTCACTTGGGCCATGGGGGCTGAGCTCGCCCCAGCCAGCTCAGCCAGGCCTCGCGAGGACGACCGGGCAGGAGAAGCCCGTGTGTCGCGGTCACCCTCCTTCGCGGGCAGAGGCGCTGCCACGGATGGAACCTCGGGAGCTCCCTTCGACTTCTTTGCTGCGGGCGCCAGCCTATCAAAGAGATGCGGACGTCAAGCCTCAGAAGCAGAACAAGAAATAAAGACAAGAATCAAACGCTTACGGGTCATCGCCAGTGAGCTCGAGCGGCCTCCGGTCAAATTTGAAGCCTGAAAGCCGGCTGGAAGGGTCAACCTCGGGGAGCTTGGAAGCGGAAGGTGCGTCTGCGGTCCGCCTCGGTACCAGGGCAGACCCGCGGGAGATCATCCCGGTCCTGTCCTTCTTCGGGATCGGGGGCAAGCTCCCGCCGTCCTGCTCGTCGGCATCCTCGTCGTCATCGCTCGGAGAGAGGCGGAGAACGTGGGACCTGCGCCGGGGGAGGGGAGCCCTCGACTCTCCGTCAGTCGCCTCGGAGTCAGGCCCTTTTTCCCGCTCCCCTCCTTCCTCCTCTTCGCTGGAGTCATCGGAGGGCACGTCCACCGGTTCCTCGGGAGTTTCCATTGGCACGGGCCCATCCCCGTTGAAGACGGGCATGGACTCCACTACCTGCTCCCAGTCGTCGCGGAGGAACAAGGGCGTAGGAGCGCCCTCCAACCTTGCCACATCGCCCCCGACCAGAGATTGGAGGACCGCAGCCAGATCTCCGTCGGCCAAGGCCGCGGGGCTCGGATGGGGCCTCCACATCGGAAGTGAGTACTACCGAAGCGGAGCCAGATGGTGCTCCAGGAATTCCCTCAGCAGCGATGTGCTGGTCAGCTTCGCCGCCGCCATGTTGGCCGGCCTCAGATCCGCGTCCATCTTCTCCAACACCAGCTTCGCGCGGGGGTCCGCGAGCTCTGCTCGACCCCAATCGCTGGAGCTCGTGGGCTGCTCCGTGGGCAAGGTCAGCCGAGGGTGGATGCGCCCAGCGTCCGCCAAGACCCACTTGCTCCTGAAGCCCTCAATCCTTTTCCCGGGGTTCGATATGGCAATGGCGCCACCGTACGCGATGAAGCTCGCGCACACGGAAGCAGGACCACGAGAGGTCCGGAGGTAGAAGTAGTGGCGCAGCAAGGCCACTGAGGGCTGCACCCCTATGTGAGCCTTGTAGTAATAGGCGAAGATTGCCAGGAGAAGGACGGAGTTGGGGTGGAGATGCAGAGCCTGTAGCTTATAATGGCGGAGGACAAAGAAGAAGAACTCGGAGAAGGGAGGCACCAGGCCAGCAGCAATGGCGCTTACGAAGAACGGATAGAAGGTGCTCCCTTGACCCTCAGGGGTGGTGGAGCCGGCCTTGAACACCTTCGCCCCTTCGATGCCCCGCGCCGCCGCCATCCGGCGCAACCGGGCAAGGCTCGCCTCCGACACGTTCAGCGAGTCCGGGGCAGACGAGTACCAAGCTACGACCGGGGGCTGACGAGGCGCCATGGCTTCCTAGGTCTCATGGTCGGAGTAGATCTGGAAATTTTGGAGGAAGGAAGGAGAGGCGCAAGAAAGGGATCTGAGCAGCAACCGGAGAAAGAGAAAAGCAAAGCCTAGGTGGATGCCGCTCCTTTATCAACTCGCGCGGTTGCTAAGGCGCCCACGTCCAATCAACCGCCACGCGGCGCCCAAGGCCGCATGCTGTTAGGGCCCGCGGCGCTTCGCTCTTGCCTTCCGCCTCCCTGCACGGCCAAGTCCGGGTGCGCCTTGGGCCCAGGGGCTACTGTCGGCGTTCTGGGAACGGGGGTCCCCAGACTTGCCTGCCTGCAGCCTGCGGCGTGGCTCAAAGGGGGGCCCAGCACGGCCCATCGTCATCAACACAGACCCAAGACCCTCGCGAGGGGCCAAGCCTCGCAGGGCGGACGACACGGAGCTTCCTCAGGCACGGCCTCATCAGGCTGGCTCGCGAGGAGGCGGAGAGATCAAGGCGGGGTACCTCACGAGGTGCCCGTGACGCAAGCCATGACGACCAAAGGCGCCAGGCGGGCGCCAGCCCGCGCAGTGTCCTCCTTTCCTCTTTGGTGCAAAGGGAGCAAGCACAGCCGCGGAGTACCGAGGCATCAGGCAAAGGTTGCCATTTCGGTGCAACAAGACCAAGACCAGGAGGACTGCAAGACGGAGGTCATTGTGGAGCCCAAGATGGCGTCACCACCAGAGCTTTGTGCAGGTGAAGACTACTTTTGTCAGGATAGCTAGTAGTAGTTGTCCCCCTTCAAATTAGCCCGCCATTGTTGGCTCCCTTCCCGCTCGATATTTGGGAAGAGGACCAGGGCCTCTATAAATAGGACCAGCCACCCACAGGGTAGAGAGAGAGGGGTTTTAGGGGGATCGAGACCAACGAAAGGAGAGAGAGGTTCAGGGAGACCGAGATAAACAATCGAGGAGAGAGAGAGAGAGAGAGAGAGAAGGGTGACTGAACTCCTCCTTGCAGTTCGTCCCCCCCAGCCAAGAACAGACACTCGCGAGGCTGTTCTTCCTTGTATTGTTCATCATCATCAGCCCAAGAGGCAATCCACCACACCACACACTGGAGTAGGGTATTATACCACAACGGTGGCCCGAACCAGTATAAACCCTGTGTGTCTTGTGTTGTTCTTTCCATAGCTTAGATCTTAGCGAGGCGGAGGGGTGCAGGTAGGTAGGAGGAGAAATCTCCATGTGCACCCCAGTGTTCGAACCTCAAGGGTCTGCCGGAACCCGAAATCCGACAGTTTTCGTCTTGAC
Source organism: Triticum urartu (assembly GCF_003073215.2). Classification (NCBI taxonomy): domain Eukaryota; kingdom Viridiplantae; phylum Streptophyta; class Magnoliopsida; order Poales; family Poaceae; genus Triticum; species Triticum urartu. The sequence continues at coordinate 483,428,126 of NC_053028.1, forward strand.
TCTTCGGTAGAATCTTTGGGGCACTCTTTGAGGTTCTATATGTTGGTTGAATAGATGAATCTGAGATTGTGTGATGCATATCATATAATCATACCCACAGATACTTGAGGTGACATTGGAGTATCTAGGTGACATTAGGGTTTTGGTTGATTTGTGTCATAATGTGTTATTCTAGTACGAACTCTAGGGCTGTTTGTGACACTTATAGGAATAGCCCAACGGATTGATTGGAAAGAATAACTTTGAGGTGGTTTCGTACCCTACCATAATCTCTTCGTTTGTTCTCCGCTATTAGTGACTTTGGAGTGACTCTTTGTTGCATGTTGAGGGATAGTTATATGATCCAATTATGTTATTATTGAAGGAAATATGCCCTAGAGGCAATAATAAAGTTATTATTTATTTCCTTATATCATGATAAATGTTTATTATTCATGCTAGAATTGTATTAATCGGAAACATAATACATGTGTGAATACATAGACAAACAGAGTGTCACTAGTATGCCTCTACTAGACTAGCTCATTAATCAAAGATGGTTATGTTTCCTAACCATGGACAAAGAGTTGTTATTTGATTAACGGGATCACATCATTAGGTGAATGATCTGATTGACATGACCCATTCCATTAGCTTAGCACCCGATCGTTTAGTATGTTGCTATTGCTTTCTTCATGACTTATACATGTTCCTATGACTATGAGATTATGCAACTCCCGTTTACCGGAGGAACACTTTGTGTGCTACCAAACGTCACAACGTAACTGGGTGATTATAAAGGTGCTCTACAGGTGTCTCCAAAGGTACATGTTGGGTTGGCGTATTTCGAGATTAGGATTTGTCACTCCGATTGTCAGAGAGGTATCTCTGGGCCCTCTCGGTAATGCACATCACATAAGCCTTGCAAGCATTGCAACTAATGAGTTAGTTGTGAGATGATGTATTATGGAACGAGTAAAGAGACTTGCCGGTAACGAGATTGAACTAGGTATTGAGATACCGACGATCGAATCTTGGGCAAGTAACATACCGATGACAAAGGGAACAACGTATGTTGTTATGCGGTCTGACCGATAAAAGATCTTCGTAGAATATGTAGAAGCCAATATGAGCATCCAGGTTCCGCTATTGGTTATTGACTGGAGACATGTCTCGGTCATGTCTACATTGTTCTCGAACCCGTAGGGTCCGCACGCTTAAGGTTTCGATGACAGTTATATTATGATTTTATGCATTTTGATGTACCGAAGTTTGTTCAGAGTCCCGGATGTGATCACGGACATGACGAGGAGTTTCGAAATGGTCGAGACATAAAGATTGATATATTGGAAGCCTATATTTGGATATCGGAAGTGTTCCGGGTGAAATCGGGATTTTACCGGAGTACCGGGAGGTTACCGGAACCCCCCGGGAGGTATATGGGCCTTAGTGGAAGAGAGGAGAGGTGGCCAGGGCTGGGCCGCACGCCCCTCCCCCATAGTCCAAATAGGACAAGGAGAGGGGGCCGGCGCCCCCCTTCCTTCTCTCTCTCCTCTTTCCCCTCCTCCCGAATCCTATTCCAACTAGGAAAGGGGGGGAATCCTACTCCCGGAGGGAGTAGGACTCCTCCTGGTGCGCCCTCTCCTGGCCGGCCGCACCCCCCCTTTGATCCTTTATATACGGAGGCAGGGAGCACCCCTAGAGACACAAGTTGATCCACGTGATCATATTCTTAGCCGTGTGCGGTGCCCCCTTCCACCATAGTCCTCGATAATATTGTAGCGGTGCTTAGGCGAAGCCCTGCGACGGTAGTAAATCAAGATCGTCACCACGCCGTCGTGCTGACGGAACTCTTCCCCGACACTTTGCTGGATCGGAGTCCGGGGATCGTCATCGAGCTGAACGTGTGCTAGAACTCGGAGGTGCCATAGTTTCGGTGCTTGATCGGTCGGGCCGTGAAGACGTACGACTACATCAACCGCGTTGTCATAACGCTTCCGCTGTCGGTCTACGAGGGTACGTAGATCAGACTCTCCCCTCTCGTTGCTATGCATCACCATGATCTTGCGTGTGCGTAGGAATTTTTTTGAAATTACTACGTTACCCAACAATTATTGTTGAGAGAACTTGCACTAGTGAAAGTATGAACCCTAGGCCTTGTTTCCTAGCATTGCAATACCGTTTGTGCTCACTTTTACCATTAGTTACCTTGCTGTTTTTATATTTTCAGATTACAAAAACCTTTATCTACCATCCATATACCACTTGTATCACCATCTCTTCGCCGAACTAGTGCACCTATACGATTTACCATTGTATTGGGTGTGTTGGGGACAGAAGAGACTATTTGTTATTTGGTTGCAGGGTTGCTTGAGAGAGACCATCTTCATCCTACGCCTTCTATGGATTGATAAACCTTAGGTCATCCACTTGAGGGAAATTTGCTACTGTCCTACAAACCTCTGCACTTGGAGGCCCAACAACGTCTACAAGAAGAAGGTTGTGTAGTAGACATCAAGCTCTTTTCTGGCGCCGTTGCCGGGGAGGTGAGTGCTTGAAGGTATATCTTTAGATCTTGCAATCGAATCTTTTAGTTTCTTGTTTTATCACTAGTTTAGTTTATAAAAGAAAACTACAAAAAAATATGGAATTGAGTTTGCCTCATACACTGCATCTTTTTAATATCTTTCGTGAGTATGATGGAAAGGAAAATTGTGGCAAAGTGTTAGAAGAAGAATGCATCAAAATGTTTGGCACTAAATATTTGAATGATGAGCATGATTGCAAATTTTTTAGTATGAATTCCTTGAATATCCATGATGCTAATGATATGCAAAGCCACAAGCTTGGGGAAGCTATGTTTGATGAAGATGATATTTTTTGTCCCCCAAGTTTTGATGAGAAAATTTATTATGATGAAATAATGCCTCCTATTTATGATGATTATATTGATGAAAGTGGATTTGGAGAGGTCATGACTTTATTTTGTGATGAATCCACTATTTCGGAAGAGGTTCCAATTGATTATGAGAACAAAGTTGCTATCTATGATGATTATTGTGATGACTTGTATGCTATAAAGAATAATGTTATCCATGAAACTTGTCATCATGATTTTAGTTTTCAATTGGATTATGCCTCAGATGATAATTGTTTTGTTGTATTTGCTCCCACTATTATTCATGAGAAGAATTTTGCTTGTGTGGAGAGTAATAAAATTTCTATGCTTGTAGATCATGAAAAGAATGCTTTATGTGATAGTTATATTGTTGAATTCATTCATGATGCTACTGAAAATTATTATGAGGTGGGGAATATATGCTTGTAGGAATTGCAATAATATCAAGTTTCCTCTCTATGTGCTTAAAGTTTTGAAGTTATGCTTATTTTGCCCTCCTATGCTAGTTGATTATTGTTCCCATAAGTTGTTTGCTCACAAAATCCCTATGCATAGGAAGTGGGTTAGGCTCAAATGTGCTAGTCATATTCTTCATGATGCTTTCTTTATATTTCAATTCTTATCTTTTATGTAAGCATCATTGAAATCATCATGCCTAGCTAGGGGGCGTCAAACAATAGCGCTTGTTGGGAGGCAACCCAACTTTATTTTTGTTCCTTGATTTTTGCTCATGTTTAGTAATAAATAATTTATCTAGCCTCTGTTATGATTGAGTTTTTATCTTTTTAATTAGTGTTTGTGCCAAGTAGAACCGTTGGGAAGACTTGGGGAAAGTCTTGTTGATCTTGCTGTAAAAAACAGAAACTGTAGCGCTCACGAGAATTGCTGCCATTTTTTATTGGAGAGTGATATTTAGTTAATTCTTTTTGAGGATGATTAATAGATAAATTCCTCATGTCCAGAAATTTATCTTAGAATTTTTGGGGTTCCGGAAGTTTGCGTTAGTTACAGATTACTACAGACTGTTCTGTTTTTGACAGATTCTGTTTTTCGTGTGTTGTTTGATTATTTTAATGAATCTATGGCTAGTAAAAGTGTTTATAAACCATAGAGAAGTTGGAGTACAGTAGGTTTAATAAAAAAATAAATAAATAATGAGTTCATTACAGTACCTTGAAGTGGTGTTTTGTTTTCTTTCTCTAACGGAGCTCACGAGATTTTCTATTTTGAGTTTTGTGTTGTGAAGTTTTCAAGTTTTGGGTTAAGTTTTGATGGATTTTGGAACAAGGAGTGGCAAGAGCCTAAGCTTGGGGATGCCCAAGGCACCCCAAGGAAATATTCAAGGACAAACAAGAGCCTAAGCTTGGAAATGCCCCGGAAGGCATCCTCTCTTTCGTCTTCGTTCATTAGTAACTTTACTTGGAGCTATATTTTTATTCACCACATGATATGTGTTTTGCTTGGAGTGTCATTTTATTTTCTTTTGTTTTGCTTGCTGTTTGAATAAAATACCAAGATATGAAATTCTGAAATTTTAGAGAGTCTTCACATAGTTGCATAATTATTCGACTACTCATTGAGCTTCACTTATATCTTTCGGAGTAGTTTGTTGTTGCTCTAGTGCTTCACTTATATCTTTTTAGAGCACGGCGGTGGATTTATTTTGTAGAAATAGATGAAATCTCATGCTTCACTTATATTATTTTGAGAGTCCTAAACAGCATGGTAATTTTCTTTGGTTATGAATTTAGTCCTAATATGATGGGCATCCAAGAGGGATATAATAAAAACTTTCATATAAAGTGCATTGAATACTATGAGAAGTTTGATACTTGATGATTGTTTTGAGATATGACGATGGTGATATTAGAGTCATGCTAGTTGAGTAGTTGTGAATTTGAGAAATACTTGTGTTAAAGTTTGTGATTCTCGTAGCATGCACGTATGGTGAACCGTTATGTGATGAAGTCGGGGCATGATTTATTTATTAATTGTCTTCCTTCTGAGTGGCGGTCGGGGACGAGCGATGGTCTTTTCCTACCAATCTATCCCCCTAGGAGCATGCGCGTAGTACTTTGTTTCGACAACTAATAGATTTTTGCAATAAGTATGTGAGTTCTTTATGACTAATGTTGCGTCCATGGATTATACGCACTCTCACCCTTCCACCATTGCTAGCCTCTCTAGTACCGCGCAACTTTTGCCGGTACCATAAACCCACCATATACCTTCCTCAAAACAGCCACCATACCTACCTATCATGGCATTTCCATAGCCATTCCAAGATATATTGCCATGCAACTTTCTACCGTTCCATTTACCATGACACGCTTCATCATTGTCATATTGCTTTGCATGATCATGTAGTTGACATTCTATTTGTGGCAAAGCCACCATTCATAATTCTTTCATACATGTCACTCATGAGTCATTGCACATCCCGGTACACCGCCGGAGGCATTCATATAGATTCATATCTTGTTCTAAGTATCGAGTTGTAATTCTTGAGTTGTAAGTAAATAAAAGTGTGATGATCATCATTATTAGAGCATTGTCCCAGTGAGGAAAGGATGATGGAGACTATGATTCCCCCACAAGTCGGGATGAGACTCCAGACTAAAAAAAGAGGCCATAAAAAAGAGAAAAGGCCCAAATAAATAAATAAAAAGAGGCCATAAAAAAGAGAAAAGGCCCAAATAAAAAAATGAGAGAAAAAGAGAGAAGGGGCAATGCTACTGTCCTTTTACCAGACTTGTGCTTCAAAGTAGAACCATTATCTTCATAATAGAGAGTCTCCTATGTTGTCACTTTCATATACTAGTGGGAATCTTTCATTATAGAACTTGGCTTGTATATTCCAATGACGGGCTTCCTCAAAATGCCCTAGGTCTTCGTGAGCAAGCAAGTTGGATGCACACCCACTAGTTTCTTTTGCTGAGCTTTCATACACTTATAGCTCTAGTGCATCCGTTGCATGGCAATCCCTACTCACTCACATTGATATCTGTTGATGGGCATCTCCATAGCCCGTTGATACTCCTAGTTGATGTGAGACTATCTTCTCCTTTTTGTCTTCTCCACAACCACCATTCTATTCCACCTATAGTGTTATGTCCATGGCTCATGCTCATGTATTGCGTGAAGATTGAAAAAGTTTGAGAACATCGAAAGTATGAAACAATTGCTTGGCTTGTCATCGGGGTTGTGCATGATTTAAATATGTTGTGTGGTGAAGATGGAGCATAGCCAGACTATATGATTTTATAGGGATAACTTTCTTTGGCCATGTTATTTTGAGAAGACATGATTGCTTTGTTAGTATGCTTGAAGTATTATTATTTTTATGTCAATATTAAACTTTTGTCTTGAATCTTATGGATCTGAATATTCTTGCCACAATAAGGAGAACTACATGGATAAATATGTTAGGTAGCATTCCACATCAAAAATTCTGTTTTTATCATTTACCTACTCGAGGACGAGCAAGAATTAAGCTTGGGGATGCTGATACGTCTCCAACGGATCTATAATTTTTGATTGTTCCATGCTATTATATTATCAACCTTGGATGTTTTATATGCATTTATGTGCTATTCTATATGATTTTTGGGACTAACCTATTAACCTAGAGCCCAGTGCCAGTTTCTGTTTTTTCCTTGTTTTAGAGTATCGTAGAAAAATAAAATCAAACGGAGTCCAATTGACCTGAAACTTCACGAAACTTATTTTTGGACCAGAAGAAGCCCATGGAGTATCGGAGTTGGACTAGGAGAGTCCTGGGCTGCCCATGAGGGTGGGGGGCACGCCCACCCCCCTAGGCGCGCCCCCCTACCTCGTGGACAGCCCGGAGGTCCACCGACGTACTTCTTCCTCCTATATATACCCATATACCCTAAAAACTCTGAGGAGCACAATAGATCGGGAGTTCCGCTGCCAGAAGCCTCCGTAGCCACCGAAAACCAATCTAGACCCGTTCTGGCACCCTGCCAGAGGGGGGAATCCCTCTCCGGTGGCCATCTTCATCATCCTGGTGCTCTACATGACGAGGAGGGAGTAGCTCTCCCTCGGGGCTGAGGGTATGTACCAGTAGCTATGTGTTTGATCTCTCTCTCTCGTGTTCTTGAGGTGGTACAATCTTGATGTATCCCGAGCTTTGCTATTATAGTTGGATCTTATGATGTTTCTCCCCCTCTACTCTCTTGTAATGGATTGAGTTTTCCCTTTGAAGTTATCTTATCGGATTGAGTCTTTAAGGATTTGAGAACACTTGATGTATGTCTTGCGTGGGATACCCGTGGTGACAATGGGGTATTCTATTGATCCACTTGATGTATGTTTTGGTGATCAACTTGCGGGTTCCGCCCATGAACCTATGCATAGGGGTTGGCACACGTTTTCGTCTTGACTCTCTAGTAGAATCTTTGGGGCACTCTTTGAGGTTCTATGTGTTGGTTGAATAGATGAATCTGAGATTGTGTGATGCATATCGTATAATCATACCCACAGATACTTGAGGTGACATTGGAGTATCTAGGTGACATTAGGGTTTTGGTTGATTTGTGTCATAAGGTGTTATTCTAGTACGAACTCTAGGGTTGTTTGTGACACTTATAGGAATAGCCCAACGGATTGATTGGAAAGAATAACTTTGAGGTGGTTTCATACCCTACCATAATCTCTTCGTTTGTTCTCCGCTATTAGTGACTTTGGAGTGACTCTTTGTTGCATGTTGAGGGATAGTTATATGATCCAATTATGTTATTATTGTTGAGAGAACTTGCACTAGTGAAAGTATGAACCCTAGGCCTTGTTTCCTAGCATTGCAATACCGTTTGTGCTCACTTTTACCATTAGTTACCTTGCTGTTTTTATATTTTCAGATTACAAAAACCTTTATCTACCATCCATATACCACTTGTATCACCATCTCTTCGCCGAACTAGTGCACCTATACGATTTACCATTGTATTGGGTGTGTTGGGGACACAAGATACTCTTTGTTATTTGGTTGCAGGGTTGCTTGAGAGAGACCATCTTTAGCCTACGCCTCCTACGGATTGATAAACCTTAGGTCATCCACTTGAGGGAAATTTGCTTATGTCCTACAAACCTCTACACTTGGAGGCCCAACAACGTCTACGAGAAGAAGGTTATGTAGTAGACATCAGAGGGCACCCGTGGATACAGTTAGCCATGGAAAGTGAAAGTTATGGTGGAAAAAGGAGTAAACTTTATTTCCTGTCTGGGAACCGCCTATGGTATATTATGCATGGAAAATATTGGGAACTCTAAGTCGTTTTAGTTGGTGGGATGGATACACCTCTCAAAATGTTTTTATCTCTAAGTTTTTCACTTTGACCTCTGGCACCTCTACAAATCCCTACTTCCCTCTGTGAAGGGCCTTTCTTTTACTTTATGCAATTTTTATTTTGAGTCTCCATCTTCTCTTATAAAAAGCACCAACTAGGAGGCAATATGATCGTACTTAAGTATTGGGTGTTGCTAATATTCGAGTGTGTTTCATGAATGGATCAATGTTTGAGCATGTTGGGCTAGGGATAACTTATTTTAGCATTGATATTTTGAAAGACATGGTTGCTTGTTGATATGCTTGAGTATCTAAATTATTATGTCAAAACTAGACTATTGCTTTGAATCACATAAAAAGTCCAAATGTCCATGCTATAAAGAAAAGAATATGATATGACATGTTAAACAAAACTCCACATCAAAAAATCTGTTTTATCACTTACCTACTCGAGGATGAGTAAGGGTTAAGCTTGGGGATGCTGATACGTCTCCAATGTATATAGAATTTTTGATTGTTACATGTTGTTATTTTATCAATCTTGGATGTTTTATAATCATTTTATATCATTTTTGGTACTAACCTATTGACATAGTGCCAAGTGCCACTTCATGTTTTTTCCGTGTTTTTTACATCACAGAAAATCAATATCAGACGGAGTCCAAATGCCACAAAACTTTACGGAGATTTTTTATGGACCTGAAGGAACATGTTTGGTTCTAGTTGCACCTGGGGGGAGTCCCAAGGAGGGGACAACCGATCAGGGTACGCCAGGAGGCCTAGGCACGCCCTTGATGGGTTATGCCCACCTCGGGTCCCCCCCCGGACCGCCTGTTTGCTCTATAAATACCAAATATTCTAGAAACCCTAAAGGCATCGACGAAATATTCATCCAGCCACCGCAGAATCCAGAACCACCAGATCCAATCTAGACACCATCTCGGATGGGGTTCACCACCTCCATTGGTGCCTCTCCGATGATGCGTGAGTAGTTCTTTGTAGACCTTCGGGTCCATAGTTAGTAGCTAGATGGCTTCATCGCTCTCTCTTGATTCTCAATACAATGGTCTCTTGGACATCCATATGATGTAACTCTTTTTGTGGTGTGTTTGTTGGGATCGATGAACTTTGAGTTTATGATCAGATCTATCTTTTTATATCCATGAAATTATTTGAGTTTCTTTGATCTCTTTTATGCATGATCTCTTATAGCCTCATATTTCTTCTCCGATATTTGGGTTTTGTTTGCCCAACTTGATCTATTTATCTTGCAATGGGAAGAGGTGCCCGGTAGTGGGTTCGATCTTACGGTACTTGATCCCAGTGACAAAAGGGGAACCGACACGTATGTATCGTTGCTACTAAGGATAAAATGATGGGGTCTATCTCTACATAGATAGATCTTATTGTAGGATCAAAAGTATGTCTAGAGGGGGGTAATTAGACTACTTGACCAAATAAAAATCTACCCTTTTCCCAATTTTAAGTCTTTGCAGACTTTAACAACTTAGCACAAGTCAAGTAATTAACCTACACATGCAATTTTAAGAGTATAGCAGCGGAATTTAAAATAATTGCATATGAAGGTAAAGGGAGGAGTTTGAGGGGGCAAACGCAATGTAGACATGGAGATTTTTGGCGTGGTTCCGATAGGTGGTGCTATTGTACATCCACGTTGGTGGAGACTTCAACCCACGAAGGGTAACGGTTGCGTGAGTCCACGGAGGGCTCCACCCACGAAGGGTCCACGAAGAAGCAACCTTGTCTATCCCACCATGGCCATCACCCACGAAGGACTTGCCTTACTAGGGTAGATCTTCACGAACTAGGCGAGCTCCTTGCCCATACAAACTCCTTGGTTCAACTCCACAATTTTGACGGAGGCTCCCAAGTGACACCTAACAAATCTAGGAGGCACCACTCTCCAAAAGGTAATAGATGGTGTGTTGATGCTAAACTCCTTGCTCTTGTGCTTCAAATGATAGTATCCCCAACACTCAACTCTCTCTCATAGGATTGGATTTGCTGGAAAGAGGGTTTGAGTGGAAAGCAACTTGGGGAAGGCTAGAGATCAAGATTTATGTGGTTGGAATGGAATATCTTGACCTCAACACAAGTGTAGGTGGTTCTCTCTCAGGAAATGTATGTTGGACGTGTAGGCATGTTCTGATGGCTCTCTCCACAATGAAGAGTGGTTGGAGGGGTATATATAGCCTCCACACAAAATCTAACTGTTACACGCAAATCACCAAACACGGTGGGACCGAATCATGAAACTCGGTCAGACCGATTTAGTTCAAAATGTGAACATTAGGATTTTCGGTGGGACCGACATGTCAACTCGGTGGGACCGATTCCATTAGGGTTAGGGCATAACATAATCTCGGTGAGACCGATTACACAAACTCGGTGGGACTGATTTTGGTAATAGGCAAACAGAGAGTTGGTCAGGCAAACTCAGTGGGACCGATTCGTTCATCTCGGTTAGACCGAAACGTTACGAAGGGGAAACAGAGAGTTTGCATTGCAATCTCGGTGGGACCGATCGCTCATCTCGGTTGGAACGAAACGTTACGAAGGGAAATGAGAGGTTGCAATCCCATCTCGGTGAGGCCGAGATCCCTATCGGTGAGACCGAAATGACTAGGGTTTGTGGCAGTGGCTATGTCAAGTGAACTCGGTGGCGCCGGGTAGGAAATTTCGGTGGGGCCGAGTTTGACTTTTGGTTTTGGACATATGTCGATATGATAAAGTAGTTGAGGGTTTTGGAGCATATCACTAAGCATTTTGAGCAAGTAACTCATTAAGAAACACCTCATCCCCTTTTAATAGTATTTGCTTTTCCTATGGACTCAATGTGATCTTGGATCACTAAAAGTAAAATGTAGAGTCTTGAGCTTGAGCCAACATGTGTTCTTAGTATTTTGAGGGGTCCACTTTCTAATCCATGACATGCCAAACATTGAGCTTTCCTAAAATATTTATCTTGAAATAGCATTAGCTCAATGGGCTATATGTTGTTAGGAATTACCAAAACCACCCAGGGATAGTTGCACTTTCAATCTCCCCCTTTTTGGTAATTGATGACAACATATAGATCAAAGCTTCGACAGATGATAATAAGATCGAAAAACATCGTCGCTTTGAGAAGTATGTGATAAGCAAGAGCTCCCCCTAAATTTGTGCATTATTTAAAGTTTGCTTTTGAATGCAAATGCACAATCGATTAGGATCATGGTTTACTCTTCCATGTCACATATATCTTGGTGGAGCACTCAAAATGATAGAAATTAAAAGCATGCACTCATCACCAAGCAAGTGAATGATCATATATGGATATAAAAGATAGTATCATCTAAACAAGCATTAAGGTAGCAAATGATCAATCACATGATCACACAAGTATCTCACACAAGGACATAAAGTATCTCACACAATAAAAAGTTCAACAAAAGGCAAAGATGCAAAACAGTCTCTCGAAGCCTATGATCTATACATATTTCTCCCCCTTTGGCAACAAGTTACCAAAAAGTTCAAATATGCATAGTGATATGCGTCTCTCAGGCTTGGTCTTCGGGAGGTGGTGTAGAGAGAACTCCAAGGACGAAGGCATCTGTTGATGTAGTTGGAGATGGTGGAGTGGCTGCTGGAGGTGGCACTGGAGCTGTAGCTGATGGTGTTGATGTTGTAGCTCTAGAATCTGTCACTGGCACGGCAGCAGACCTCTGACTCCTTGGTACTCGCTGAAATGCATCTGTCATTGCCTTGCCTCTCTTCTCTTGTGATTCCTCCTGAAGCTGCTTAACTGCTGTTTGAATCTCAGTTACCTTCAGATCAAGATCATAAACTTTGGTCTCTATGATCCTCTCCAAGCTCTCTTGGTGTTGAGTCAGGGCGGCCAAGCCCTTCTCAATCCTTAGTGTAGACTGGATCAGATATGCAAGTTGATCTTTCTTGCTCTTCAGGAAAACTTGAGATGGCTCTTCAACACTTGACATCTTAGCAGCTTTCTCAGCCTTTGCTTTGGCTCTCTTCTCCTGAGCTTGAACTGATGATGGTTCCTCCTCATTCATCACAATAGTATTATCTTCAAAATTAGGATACAGGGGTAGATGCTCCTTATCCAACAGATATGTTCATGTGCCCATCTTGGAGTTGATGAGCTCCTGAATGTGTGGAGCATACCCACAGCTTCTCTTCTGGTCAACAACAGTCCTCTTGATTGTCTCTACAATCAAACTCATGACCTTGAACTTATGAGGGACATCAAAAAGCTGTAGCAGGTTGATAGAGTGCCCTCTGATCATCTTGTGATCTCCTTACTTGGGTAGTAGAGTGTGCCTTAGGATCCAATTGATAGTAGGTAGACCATACAATAAGAAATGTACATATCCAAGCTTGTGAGTCTCCAAAGCTTTATCTGGGATCTCCTTGTACATGTTAGCCATAGTGTTGTGGTTCTTCTTCTTCTTGGCATACACATCCAAGTCATCTTCATGTTCTTCTGGGGCATTTATCAATTTTGCCCATTCTACAACTGTGGATTGGTACCCAGTACCTTCTGACATCCATATGATCTTCCCATCTGGGTAAAAGTGAGAAATGGAGTAAAACTGCATGATTAGCTCATCATTCCATTTTGTGAGCTTCTGTCCAACAAACTCATCTACTCCACACGCTTTGAAGCTATCATAAACTCCTGGAAAGTGATCTTCATTCTCCTGGATGTATTCACAATCAACCCATCTCATGTCACAGACAATGGGCTTCTTGTCAAGCAAAATAGTTTCATAAAAGTCTTGTTGTTCCTTTGTATGAAATCGGTAGTCAACTGCAGTCCTCCTCACAGCATAAGCATCAGACTCTCTCCACAATCTCACTCCTGAATCTTTCCTGATGTGCATGTTCTCAGCGACTGGATGAGCATCATTGTGGTCTAGAATCTTGGGCTTCAATTTTCTTAAAATAAGAGACTCATCTTGTTCTTCTTGAGCCTGAGGCATTGGGGCCTTGTTCTTTTCTTCAGCAGCTATACTTCTGGTGTTCCTCTTGGGCTTACTGGGCTTCTGAGCTGGAGCTTTGGGAGTTGTCTGGGGCTTTGATGGAGCAGCCCCTGACTTTATAGCATCTCCCATAAGCTTCTGAGCTTTGGGTGCTGGTGCAGCATCCCATTCCTCTTCCTCTTCTTCAGAGGGATCTCTCATCATGGAGGGCTTGCCAATGACTCTGGAAATGGTCTTCTTGACCCTCTCCTTTCTTTTCTTGCCTTCTCCACCTTCTTTGGGTTCAAGAGTGAACTCCATTGTCTCTTGAGTAGAGGCTCTGGCTTTAGACATAGGAATTCTCTTTGCTGGAGCCTTCTTATTCATTCCTGGCTTAACTGTAGTAGATGTGCCATACTCCTTTTTCAGCACCTTCTTCTTGGAGTTTACTTCCTCCTCAGTGGCAACATAATCTTCATCCTCAGATTCTGAGGTTCTCTTCTTCCTAGATCTAGTGGCTGCCTTTGGAAAGTTGCTGGGAGTGCTCCTGCTGCCATCATCAGAAGTGCTCGAGGGATCTAAACCCTCACTCGGCTCCACATGTTTGTCAGACCTGTTCTGACTGTCACTTTGATCAGACATCTCTGCAAACTCACTGACAGCAGACCCTGTGAATAGATGTAGATGAGATAGAGTGGATGAGCATCACAAAGTGCAGATTTTTTTGCAAAACAGATGACTTAAAAACTTGGTTTTAGTTCTCCACAGAAAGCATTTCAGAGCTACCGATTTGTAAACTCGGTGATATCGAAGCAGCTTTTGTAACCTAAACTAGTGAACTCGGTCAGACCGAGTCACAGTTCGGTGGCACCGAGACTGCTAGGGTTTCACAAAGAATCGAACTCGGTCACATCGATTTGCAGTTTTCGGTCAGACCGAAAATTGCAAGTGCTATGGCCTAAGCCAAATCGGTGAGACCAATTTCTACAACTCGGTCGGTCAGAGATAAGTTTGGCGGAGACCTAACCCTAAATTTTCAAATCAAATCTAACCTAAAGGATGTTTTCAGTGGATAGAGTGTTTGCATACGTGGTAAGGATCATGGCAAAACAATGTGCTATGAATCAGAGGTAAAGGAATAGCACAAGGGTCGAACCCATACCCTAGTTCGGCAGGAGTTCGCTACGGCGACAACGGCGGAGCAGATTTCCATTGACGGTGATGGAAACCAGCGGCGGGAGGTTGCTGGCGGCGGGGAGATGATCTGGAGACCCGGGGAGGCAGAGAAGGACACACGCGCGGGCTGAGGAGTTTGAAGAAATTTCCAAAATCTCACCCATGGGTATCCCGACCCTGTCAGTGTGACCGAGTGGAACAACTCGGTGGGACCGAGATGCAGAATCGCAAGCGGTTACTGCAACTCGGTGTGACAGAAAAGTTCAAATCAGTTGCACCGAGATTGAAAACCTAGATCAACTTAGTGATGTCGGTGTGACCGAAATGGATGACTCGGTCATACCGAAATGCACAAAGAGGTTTTGGAAGTTTAAGTCTATGATGAATCGGGGACTCCGAGTGCTCCTCACACAAAGTGGTTCGAATATGACTTGATCAAACTTTGTGATGTGGCATGAATAGAGTTTGAGACGAGAAAAACATAGATAGCTAGAGGAAGTCCCTAGACATTCTTGTCCATCCATTTGGCAAAAGAGAAAAAGCCTAACAATCAAGGCAACAAATGGATGTCCTCGAATGAGTAAAATATGCAACCAACATGCTCACACAATAAGATGGCAAATGAAATATGTGGAAAAGCATGCACAATCACTCTAGCATCTATCAAGCAATTTGGCGATGACTAGGTCATCTATATATGAGTATATTGACTGAGAAGTCAAATGAGAACATTTGATCATAGGTCATACTCATCATTTAAGCACAAGTGGGGTTACCACTTTTACATAATGCATTGTTGTGTTCACATCGTTAGAGTTGCTTTAGCTCAATTGATTAGAGTAAAGCTCCCCCTAGGTGTGATATCCCCCTTAGGAGGGATGAACTTACCTTGGGTTTTGTCGATGATTACTTCATGTAGGTGTTGAATATGGAAGTGCTCAAAGTTGATGTAGATCATTCGGAGCAATCATTTGGAGTGAGTTGCACTTTCAATACCTACACGGGTTAGTCCCACAAGGAACAAACAAGGATATCCATAGACATAGAGTGATATTCACATGAGATGATGTCCATGAATGCATTAGGTTACCTTGTCCCTTGTCTTACCAATAAGAGGGTTCGTGACTCCTTGAACTAGTGCAAGATATGGAAGTTGTTTGCACTTGTCCTTGCCAAAATGATATGAGTGAAGTATGTTGGTGGAGTCACCCTCAAGAACTCTCTAGTTCTTCTTCTTTGGGATCCACACCATCTTAATGGGAATCCTTGGAGTTGTAGTCGTACTTGATGAAGTAGAACTTGATGTAGTCTTGGGAATCCACTTGACCAATGCCTTAGGGGCTTCTTCAAATGCATCAATCTCCTCTTTAAGCTTGTCCTTGCCCTTTAGCTTGTGGTCTTGTGGTGGAAGATCATCTTGAGCTTGTGTTCCTTGGAAAGAAGTAGGATCATACTTCTCTTGTTGGAGAACAAACTTCATCTTGGGGTATTTATCTTCTTCCTACTCAACTCCATTGGCATTGAACTTTCATTCAAAACCAACACCTTGATTCTTCCGATGTCTTCCTTGCTTGCATATAATTTCCTCAAATTGCTTACTTCCAGCAAGACTCTTGTAAACACCTTTCTCTATAATTCCCTTCAATAAGCTATTTTCTTGCTCAAGTGTAACTTGGCTAAGAGAATCATTAGTGGAATCAAGAGAACTACTAGAATCATGAACATTGGTTTTAGCATGATTATTGTTACTACTAGAAGAAGAATCTTTCTTGTTCTTGTTGTTAGATTTAAATTATGGCATGTAAGTAGACAAGAGTAAACGCTTGGCAATGTAAGATGAACTTTTCTTGCGAAGATCATCATTGATTGCCTTTAAGAACTCATGCTCTTGCTCAAGGTTGAGCTTTTCAAGCGTAGCTTCTCATGCGTCCTTAAAAGTTCTTGATGATCTTCCAAGGTAGTTTCATGAGCTAACTTAAGAGTGTTTAGTTTTTTAGTTCGACGCTCAATCTCCTTCTTATGATTGTCATTCGTTTTATCTTGTTTAGCATGATTAATATCAGGTTCATCATAGTTTCAATAACTAGAGTTGTCAACAAGTAAATCATCATCACCTAGCAAATCATCTTCATCACTATTGAAATCAACATACTTGGGGTGTGATACCTTTGGGCCTTTAGCCATGAAGCATCTTCCAATTCCTTTATTTGGTGAGTCAAATATGTCGTAGGAGTCGGTTTACACAAGTGCTAGACCAGCAACAACTTCATCTTGAGTGTGTTCGGAGTCGGAGTGGTAACTTCTTTCGGAGTGATTGTCGGAGTCGGAGCCGGATACCCATTCACCAACATGAGCTTGATGTCTTCATTTTGTGTAACTCTTTGATGACTTGTCCTTCCTTTCTGAATCCTTGCTTCTCCGAGAGGGTCTTCGCTCATAACGATCATCTCTACTCCTTCTCTCTCTAGGTGGTGATTCTTCTCTTCTACTTCTTCTTTTGGGAGAATCTTCTCTTCTTTTGTAGGGAGCCGTACACTCATTGGAGTAGTGTCCGGGTCTTCCATAATTGTAGCAATTACATTCACGACTTGAGGACCTTTTGTCATTGTAGGACCTTGACTTGGAACTTCTTTCCTTGCTTCTACTCTTGTAGAACTTGTTGAAGTTCTTCACCATTAGGCTCAATTCTTCATTGAAGGTTTGTTTCTCACTTGATGATGTGGGAGCATCACATGGGGCTTTGTAAGCACCACTTGACTTGTTGTGGAGCTCTTCCTTATCCTTAAGTGACATATCATGAGCAACAATTCTTCCAATGACTTACGTTGGCTTGAGATCTTTGTAATTGGGCATCATTTGGATCAATGTGCACACGGTATCATATTTTCCATCCAAGGCTCTTAGGATCTTATTAATGATGAATCTGTTGGTCATCTCTTCACTTCCTAAGCCGGCAATCTCATTTGTGATGAGAGCAAGCCTAGAGTACATTTCAGCAACACCTTCACCATCCTTCATTTCGAACTTTTCAAGTTGACTTTGAAGCACATCCAATTTGGATTCCTTGACAGAGTCGGTACCTTCGTGCATATCAATCAAAGTATTCCAAATTTCCTTTGCATTCTCAAGACGGCTGATTTTGTTGAATTATTCGGGGCACAATCCATTGAAGAGAATATCACAAGCTTGAGCATTGTATTGCAGCATCTTCAACTCTTCCGCGGTGGCTTCACGGTTCGGTTCTCTCCCATCAAAGAATTCACCTTGCAAGCCAATACACACAATAGCCCAAACGACGGGGTTATGTCCAAGAATATGCATTTTCATCTTATGCTTCCAACTAGCAAAATTAGTACCATCAAAGTAAGGACCTCTATGGTGGTAATTTCCCTCGCTAGACGCCATACTCTCCTAGGTTGTGAAACCAAGGCTATGATCACCAAAAGCTATGGAAATCAAAGCAAATGGAGACCAAAGCTCTGATACCACTTGTAGGATCGAAAGTATGTCTAGAGGGGGGGGTGATTAGACTACTTGACCAAATAAAAATCTAGCCTTTTCCCAATTTTAACTCTTGGCAGATTTTAACAACTTAGCACAAGTCAAGTAATTAACCTACACATGCAATTCTAAGAGTATAGCCGTGGAATGTAAAACAATTGCATATGAAGGTAAAGGGAGGAGTTTGAGGGAGAAAACGCAATGTAGACACGGAGATTTTTGGCGTGGTTCTGATAGGTGGTGCTATCGTACGAAGGGTACATCCACATTGATGGGGACTTCAACCCACGAAGGGTAACGGTTGCGCGAGTCCACGAAGGGTCCACGAAGAAGCAACCTTGTCTATCCCACCATGGACATCACCCATGAAGGACTTGCCTTACTAGGGTAGATCTTCACGAAGTAGGCGACCTCCTTGCCCGTACAAACTCCTTGGTTCAACTCCACAATTTTGACGGAGGCTCCCAAGTGACACCTAACCAATCTAGGAGACACCACTCTCCAAAAGGTAATAAATGGTGTGTTGATGATGAACTCTTTGCTCTTGTGCTTCAAATGATAGTCTCCCCAACACTCAACTCTCTCTCATAGGATTGGATTTGGTGGAAAGAGGGTTTGAGTGGAAAGCAACTTGGGGAAGGCTAGAGATCAAGATTTATGTGGTTGGAATGGAATATCTTGACCTCAACACAAGTTTAGGTGGTTCTCTATCAGAAAATGTATGTTGGAAGTGTAAGCATGTTCTGATGGCTCTCTCCACAATGAAGAGTGGGTGGAGGGGTATATATAGCCTCCACACAAAATCTAACCATTACACACAAATCACCAAACTCGGTGGGGCCGAATCATGAAACTCGGTCAGACCGATTTAGTTCAAAATGTGAACGTCAGGATTTTTGGTGGGACTGACATGTCAACTCGGTGGGACCGATTCCATTAGTGTTAGGGCATAACGTAATCTCGGTGAGACCGATTACACAAACTCAGTGGGACCGATTTTGGTAATAGGCAAACAGAGAGTTGGTCAGGCAAACTCGGTGGGACCGATTTGTTCATCTCGGTTAGACCGAAACGTTACGAAGGGGAAACAGAGAGTTTGCATTGCAATCTCGGTGGGACCGATCGCTCATCTCGGTTGGACCAAAACGCTACGAAGGGAAACATAGAGGTTGCAACCCCATTAAATTTCGGTGGGGCCGAGTTTGACTTTTGGTTTGGGACATATGTCGATATGATAAAGTAGTTGAGGGTTTTGGAGCATATCACTAAGCATTTTGAGCAAGTAACTCATTAAGAAACACCTCATCCCCTTTTAATAGTATTTGCTTTTACTATGGACTCAATGTGATCTTGGATCACTAAAAGTAAAATGTAGAGTCTTGAGCTTGAGCCAACATGTGTTCTTAGTATTTTGAGGGGTCCACTTTCTAATCCATGCCATGCCAAACATTGAGCTTTCCTGAAATATTTATCTTGAAATAGCATTAGCTCAATGGGCTATATGTTATTAGGAATTACCAAAACCACCCAGGGATAGTTGCACTTTCACTTATCTACATCATGTCATCGTTCTTATTGCATTACTTCATTTCTCCATGAACTTAATACACTAGATGCATGCTGGATAGCGGTCAATGTGTGGAGTAATAGTAGTAGATGCAGGCAGGAGTCGGTCTGCTAATCTTGGACGTGATGCCTATGTAATGATCATTGCCTAGATATCGTCATAATTATTTGAGGTTCTATCAATTGCACAACAGTAATTTGTTTACCCACCGTTTGCTATCTTTCTTGAGAGAAGCCACTATTGAAACCTACGGCCCCTGGGTCTTCTTTCTCATATATTTGCATGCGATCTACTTTTACTTTGTATTTTTATTCAGATCTATTAAACCAAAAATAAAAAAATACTTTTCTACACTTTATTTTATTTACAATCTATTATTTCAATCTAATACAAAATTTTGGCATCATTACCCGAAAGGGATTGACAACCCCTTTAACACGTCGGGTTGCGAGGTGTTGTTATTTGTGTGCAGGTGTTGTTTACGTTGTGTTGCTTGGTGCTCCTACTGGTTCGATAACCTTGGTTTCATCACTGAGGGAAATACCTACCTTCGCTGTGCTACATCATCCCTTCCTCTTTGGGGAAATACCGACGTAGTCCTAGCAAACAGGAGTTTTCTGGTGTTATAGTCAGGGAGCAATCACAAATATGTGAAGCCGGCATTCAAGTTTTCAACAAAAATTATGAACTAACCATATTCACAATAATGTTTAGGTCTCACATTTACTCATATCAATGGCATAATCAACTAGCGAGCAATAATAATAAATCCCGGATGACAACAATTTTTCAAAACAATCATAATATGATATAACAAGATGGTATCTCGCTAGCCCTTTCTGAGACCGCAAAACATAAATGTAGAGCATCCGTGAAGATCAAGGACTGACTAGACATTGTAATTTATGGTAAAAGAGATCCGGCCACAGTCATACTCAATATAAATTAATAGCAATGCATGCAAATGACAGTGGTGCTCTCTACCTGGTGATTCTTATAAGAAGATGATGACTCAGAAGTAAAACTAAATAGATAAATAATATTTATCTATTTACAGAGGGAAGCAGGGATTTGCAGAGGTGCTAGAGCTCGAGTTTTTAAAATAGAGATAAATAGTATTTTGAGTGGCATGCTTTCATTGTCAACATAACAACCAAGGGATCTCGATATCTTCCATGCTACATACATTATAGGCGGTTCCCAAACAGAATCGTAAAGTTTATACCCCCACCACCAACAAGCACACTCCACGACTGGTCCGAAACAATGGGTACCGTCCAGCTAACAACAATCCTGGGGTAATTTTGTTTGAATTATTTTGATTTGATTTGCTTTGAGCAAGGGACTAGGCATCCCGGTTACCGGCTATTTTCTCCTGAATGATGAGCGAAGTCCACTCATCATGAGAATAACCCACCTAACATGAAAGATATTGAGAGCCCTAGTTGATACATGAGCTATTCGAGCATACAAAACAGATTATTATTTGAAGGTTTAGAGTTTGGCACATGCAAATTTAGTTGGAACAGTAGGTAAATATCGTATATAGGTAGGTATGGTGGACTCCTATGGAAGAACTTTTGGGTTTATGGAAGTGGATGCACAAGTAGTATTCTCGCTTAGTACAAGTGAAGGCTAGAAAGAGACTGGGAAACGACCAACTAGAGAGCGACAACAGTCATAAACATGCAAGAGATTAACCAACATTGAATGCAAGCATGAGTAGGATATAAATCACCATGAACATAAATATTGTGGAGGATATGTTGATTTTGTTTCAACTACATGCGTGAACATGTGCCAAGTTAAGCCACTCGAATCATTCAAAGGAGGATACCATCCTATCATACTACATCACAACCATTTTAAAAGCATGTTGGCACACAAGGTAAACCATGATAAACTCCTAGCTAATTAAGCATGGCATGAGCAACTATAATCTCTAATTGTCATTGCAAACATGTTTCTTTCATAATAGGCTGAATTAGGAATGATGAACTAATCATATTTACAAAAACAAGATAGGTTGAGTTCATACCAGCTTCTCTCATCTCAATCAGTCCATCATATATCGCCATTATTGCCTTTCACTTGCATGACCGAACGGTGTGGATAATAATAATAGTGCACGTGCATTGGACTAAGCTGGAATCTGCAATTATTTAATACATAGGAGAAGACAAGGTGATATGGGCTCTTAGTTAGATCAACAATAATGCATATGAGAGCCACTCAACATTTTCATCATGGTCTTCTCCTCTCGACCCCCAAAGCAAAGAAAAGAAACAAAACTATTTACACGGGAAAGCTCCCAACTCAACCTATATTGTTTTTGTAAATATGATTAGTTCATCATTCCTGATTCAGCCTATTATGAATGAAACATGTTTGCAATGACAATTAGAGATTATAGTTGCTCATTGATACGTCTCCAACTTATCTATAATTTTTGAATGCTCCATGCTATTATATTATCTATTTTGGATGTTAATGGGCTTATTTTTACACTTTTATATTATTTTTGGGACTAACCTATTAACCGGAGGCCCAACCCAAATTGATGTGTTTTTTTGCCTATTTTAGTGTTTTGCCGAAAAGGAATATCAAACGGAGTCCAAACGGAATGAAACCTTCAGGAGCGTTATTTTTGGAACAAACGTGATCCAGGAGACTTGGAGTGGATGTCAAGAAGCAATCAAGGAGGCCACGATGCAGGGGGCACGCCCTCCACCCTCGTGGGCCCCTCGTTGCTCCACCGACCTACTTCTTCCTCCTATATATATCCATATACCCCGCAAACATCCAGGAGCACCATGAAACCCTATTTCCACCACCGCAACCTTTTGTACCCAAGAGATCCCATCTTGGGGCCTTGTTTGGAGCTCCGCCGAAGGGGGCATTGATCACGGAGGGCCTCTACATCAACTCCATGGCCCCTCCGATGATGCACGAGTAGTTTACTTCAGACCTTCGGGTCCACAGCTAGTAGCTAGATGGCTTCTTCTCTCTCTTTGGATCTCAATACAAAGTTCTCCTTGATTCTCTTGGAGATCTATTCGATGTAATCTTGTTTTGCGGTGTGTTTGTCGAGATCCGCTGAATTGTGGGTTTATGATCAAGTCTATCTATGAACAATATTTGAATCTTCTCTGAATTATTTTATGTATGATTGGTTTATCTTTGCAAGTCTCTTCGAATTATCAGTTTGGTTTGGCCTACTAGATTGATCTTTCTTGCAATGGGAGAAGTTCTTAGCTTTGGGTTCAATCTTGCGGTGCTCGATCCCAGTGAGAGAAAGGGAAACGACACGTATTGTATTGTTGCCATCGAGGATAACAAGATGGGATTTAAATCATATTGCATGAGTTTATCCCTCTACATCATGTCATCTTGCTTAAGGCGTTACTCTGTTCTTATGAACTTAATACTCTAGATGCATGCTGGATAGCGGTCGATGTGTGGAGTAATAGTAGTAGATGCAGGAAGGAGTTGGTGTACTTGTCACGGATGTGATGACTATATACATGATCATGCCTATATATTCTCATAATTATTCGCTTTTCTATCAATTGCTCGACAGTAATTTGTTCAACCACCATAATACTTATGTTATCTTGAGAGAAGCCACTAGTGAAACCTATGGCCCCCAGGTCTATTCTCCATCATATCAGTTTCCCATATATTTTATTTTGCAATCTTTACTTTCAATCTATATCATAAAAATACCAAAAATATTTATCTTATTATTATCATCTCTATCAGATCTCACTCTTGCAAGTGGCCGTGAAGGGATTGACAACCCCTTTAT
The DNA here is from genome assembly GCF_003073215.2 of Triticum urartu. Taxonomy (NCBI): domain Eukaryota; kingdom Viridiplantae; phylum Streptophyta; class Magnoliopsida; order Poales; family Poaceae; genus Triticum; species Triticum urartu. The sequence continues at coordinate 483,451,346 of NC_053028.1, forward strand.
CGTGTTGGTTGCGAGGTTCTTATTTGTTTGTGTAGGTACGAGGTGACTCGCGCGTGGTCTCCTACTGGATTGATACCTTGGTTCTCAAAAACTGAGGGAAATACTTACGTTGCTTTACTGCATCACCCTTTCCTCTTCAAGGGAAAACCAACGCAGTGCTCAAGATGTAGCAAGAAGGATTTTTGGCGCCGTTGCCGGGGAGATCTATGCCAAGTCAAGACATACCAAGTACGCATCACAACTCTTACCCTTCACATTACATTATTTGCCATTTGCCTCTCGTTTTCCTCTCCCCCACTTCACCCTTGCCGTTTTATTCGCCCTTCTTCTGTCTGTCTTTCCATTTGCTTTGATGTCTTACTTGGCTTGTTTGCTTGTTTGGTTGGAATAGTTGTTTACTTATTGATAAACAGAGAACCTAAGATCTATGGATCCTCATCCACTTGCTAATCTTTTTAAGAGATCCAATTATGATGAACCAATTGCTAGTGAGTTTTGTGCACTAGATTATCTTTATGAAGTTTTGCTTGAAATTCGTGAATCTGAAAATTGTGATGAAGTACTTTATGGAGTGAGTCACAATGGATCTTTGAATAGAAAGCATGATTTCAATGATGATAGTATAAATTCTATTAATGTCAATTGTGCTTATAATATACAAAACCCTAAGCTTGGGGATGCTAGTTTTGCTATGTCTACTACTCGTTGCAATGATCATGATTGGGGTGATTCTTCTTTTGATCTTGAAAATTTATTTAAGCCCCATGATGAATATGAGATTGATAATAGTGTTTGCAATATTATTGAAAGTGGGTTTGGAAGAGTGTCAACTTTAGATCCCACATATTTGGAGAATGTTCAATCTTATGAAATTTTTGATAAAAGTGGGTTTGGAGATGTCATGACTTTAGTTAATGTTAATCCCACTATTTTGGAATAGTGTCAACTTTGCATGCATGTGGATCATGTTGAAAATATTTTATGTGGCTATTTTGTTGAATTTGCTTATGATCCTACATGTAATTATTATGAGAGAGGAAAATATGGTGGTAGAATTTTTCATGTTACTAAATTACCTCTCGTTATGTTGAGATTGCTATTGTTTCTTTCCGCTTCCTTGCATATGCTAGTTTTTGCTTGCCTTGATAATTTGTTTTCCTATAAGATGCCTATGCATATGAAGTATGTTAGATGTAGATGTGTTTGTCACGTGTTTTATGATGCTCTCTTTGTGCTTCAATTCTTGTCTTTAATGTGAGCATCGTCGAAATCTTATGCCTAGCTTTAGGGCTTTAAAGAAAAGCGCTTGTTGGGAAACAACCCAACATTTTTACTTGCTGTTATTTAATAAATAATTTATCTAGCATCTGTTTTGGTTGTGTTTTTGTGTTTAATTAGTGTTTGTGCAAGTAGAACCATTGGGAAGACTTGGGGAAAGTCTTTTTGATCTCGCTGTAAAAAACAGAAACTTTAGGGCTCACGAGAATTGCTGCCATTTTTTATTGGAGAGTGCTATTCAGTTAATTATTTTGGCAGATGATTAATACATAAATTCCTAACGTCCAGAAATTTATTTTATAATTTTTGGGGTTCCAGAAGTTTGCGTTAGTTACAGATTACTACAGACTGTTCTGTTTTTGACAGATTCTGTTTTTCATGTGTTGTTTGCTTATTTTGATGAATCTATGGCTAGTAATAGAGTTTATAAACCATAGAGAAGTTGGAATACAGTAGGTTTAACACCAACATAAATAAAGAATGAGTTCATTACAGTATCTTGAAGTGGTGTTTTGTTTTCTTTCGCTAACGGAGCTCACGAGATTTTCTTGTTAAGTTTTGTGTTGTGAAGTTTTCAAGTTTTGGGTAAATATTTGATGGATTTTGGAACAAGGAGTGGCAAGAGCCTAAGCTTGGGGATGCCCATGGCACCCCAAGGTAAAACCAAGGACACCAAAAAGCCTAAGCTTGGGGATGCCCCGGAAGGCATCCCCTCTTTCGTCTTCGTTCATCGGTAACTTTACTTGGAGCTATATTTTTATTTGCCACATGATATGTGTTTTGCTTGGAGCGTCTTGTATGATTTGAGTCTTTGATATTTAGTTTACCACAATCATCCTTGTTGTACATGCCTTTTGAGAGAGACACACATGAATTGGAATTTATTAGAATACTCTTTGTGCTTCACTTATATGTTTTGAGCTATATAGTTTTTGCTCCAGTACTTCACTTATATCTTTTAGAGCACGGGGGTGGTTTTATTTTATAGAAATAATTGATCTCTCATGCTTCACTTATATTATTTTGAGATTCCTTTAGAATAACATGACAATTTTCTTTTAGGCATAATAAAAACTTTTATATAAGTGCATTGAATACTAAGAGAAGTTTGATACTTGATGATTGTTTTGAGATATGGAGATGGTGATATTAGAGTCATGCTAGTAGAGTAGTTGTGAATTTGAGAAATACTTGTGTTGAAGTTTGTGATTCCCGTAGCATGCACGTATGGTGAACCTTTATGTGATGATGTCGGAACATGATTTATTTATTGATTGCCTTCCTTATGAGTGGCGGTTGGGGACGAGTGATGGTCTTTTCCTACCAATCTATCCCCCTAGGAGCATGCGTGTAGTAATTTGTTACGATAACTAATAAATTTTTGCAATAAGTATGTGAGTTTTTTATGACTAATGTTGAGTCCATGGATTATACACACCCCCACCCTTCCACCATTGCTAGCCTCTCTAGTACCGCGCAACTTTTGCCCGTACCATAAACCCACCATATACCTTCCTCAAAACAGCCACCATACCTACCTATTATGGCATTTCCATAGCCATTCCGAGATATATTGCCATGCAACTTTCCACTGTTCTGTTCATCATGACACATTCATCATTGTCATATTGCTTAGCATGATCATGTAGTTGACATCGTATTTGTGGCAAAGCCACCGTTCATAATTCTTTCATACATGTCACTCATGCATCATTGCACATCCCAGTACACCGCCGGAGGCATCCATATAGAGTCATACTTTGTTCTAAGTATTGAGTTGTAATTCTTGAGTTGTAAGTAAAAAGAAGTGTGATGGCCATTATTAGAGCATTGTCCCAGTGAGGAAAGGATGATGGAGACTATGATTCCCCCACAAGTCGGGATGAGACTCCGGACGAAAAAAAGAAAGAAAAGAGGCCAAATGAAAAATAAAACGAAAGAATGCCCAAATAAAAGAAGAAGAAAATGAGAGAAAAATAGAGAAGGGACAATGTTACTATCCTTTTTCCATACTTGTGCTTCAAAGTAGCACCATGATCTTCATGATAGAGAGTCTCCTATGTTGTCACTTTCATAAACTAGTGGGAATTTTACATTATAGAACTTGGCTTGTATATTCCAATGATGGGCTTCCTCAAATTTCCCAAGGTCTTCATGAGCAAGCAAGTTGGATGCACACCCACTTAGTTTCTTTTGTTGAGCTATCATACACTTATAGCACTAGTGCATCCGTTGCATGGCAATCCCTACTCACTCACATTGATATCTATCAATGGGCATCTCCATAGCCTGTTGATACGCCTAGTTGATGTGAGACTATCTTCTCTTTTTTTGTCTTCTCCACAACCACCATTCTATTCCACCATAGTGCTATATCCATGGCTCACGCTCATATATTGCGTGAAGATTGAAAAAGTTTGAGAACATCAAAAGTATGGAACAATTGCTTGGCTTGTCATCGGGGTTGTGCATGATTTAATATTTTGTGTGATGAAGATAGAGCATAGCTGGACTATATGATTTTGTAGGGATAACTTTCTTTTGCCATGTTATTTTGAGAAGACATGATTGCTTAGTTAGTATGCTTGAAGTATTATTATTTCTATGTCAATATTAAACTTTTATCTTGAATCTTTCTGATCTGAACATTCATGCCACAATAAAGAGAAATTACATTGAAATATGTTAGGAAGCATTCCACATCAAAAATTCTTTTTTTATCATTTACCTACTCGAGGACAAGCAGGAATTAAGCTTGGGGATGCTTGATACGTCTCCAACGTATCTATAATTTTTGATTGCTCCATGCTATTATATTATCTATTTTGGATGTTAATGGGCTTATTTTTACACTTTTATATTATTTTTGGGACTAACCTATTAACCAGAGGCCTAGCCAAATTGCTATTTTTTGCCTATTTTAGTGTTTCGCCGAAAAGGAATATCAAACGGAGTCCAAACGGAACGAAACCTTCGGGAGTGTTATTTTTGGAACAAACGTGATCCAGGAGACTTGGAGTGGACGTCAAGAAGCAATCAAAGAGGCCACGAGGTAGGGGGGCGCGCCCACCCCCCTGGGCGCGTCCTCCACCCTCGTGGGCCCCTCGTTGCTCCACCGACCTACTTCTTCCTCATATATATATATATATCCATATACCCCGCAAACATCCAGGAGCACCACGAAACCCTATTTCCACCACTGCAACCTACTTTACCCAAGAGATCCCATCTTGGGGCCTTTTTCGGAGCTCCATCGGAGGGGGCATTGATCGTGGAGGGCCTCTACATCAACTCCATGGCCCCTCCGATGATGTGTGAGTAGTTTACTTCAGACCTTCGGGTCCATAGCTAGTAGATAGATGGCTTCTTATCTCTCTTTGGATCTCAATACAAAGTTCTCCTCGATTCTCTTGGAGATCTATTCAATGCAATCTTCTTTTGTGGTGTGTTTGTCGAGATCCGATGAATTGTGGCTTTATGATCAAGTCTATCTATGAACAATATTTGAATCTTCTTTGAATTCTTTTATGTATGATTGGTTTATCTTTGCAAGTCTCTTCGAATTATTAGTTTGGTTTGGCTTACTAGATTGATCTTTCTTGCAATGGGAGAAGTGCTTAGCTTTGGGTTCAATCTTGCGGTGCTCGATCCCAGTGACAGAAAGGGAAACGACATGTATTGTATTGTTGCCATCGAGGATAACAAGATGGGGTTTACATCATATTGCATGAGTTTATCCCTCTACATCATGTCATCTTGATTAAGGCGTTACTCTGTTCTTATGAACTTAATACTCTAGATGCATGCTGGATAGCGGTCGATGTGTGGAGTAATAGTAGTAGATGCAGGCAGGAGTCGGTCTACTTGTCACGGACGTGATGCTTATATACATGATCATGCCTAGATATTCTCATAATTATTCGTTTTTCTATCAATTGCTTGATAGTAATTTGTTCACCCACCGTAATACTTATGCTATCTTGAGAGAAGCCACTAGTGAAACCTATGGCCCCCGGGTCTATTCTCCATCATATAAGTTTCCCATCTATTTTATTTTGCAATCTTTAATTTCAATCTATATCATAAAAATACCAAAAATATTTATCTTATTATTATCATCTCTATCAGATCTCACTCTTGCAAGTGGCCGTGAAGGGATTGACAACCCCTTTATCGTGTTGGTTGCGAGGTTCTTATTTGCTTGTGTAAGTACGAGGTGACTCGCGCGTGGTCTCCTACTGGATTGATACCTTGGTTCTCAAAAACTGAGGGAAATACTTACGTTGCTTTACTGCATCACCCTTTCCTCTTCAAGGGAAAACCAACGCAGTGCTCAAGAGGTAGCACTCATGCCATGCTTAATTAGCTAGGAGTTTATAATGGTTTACCTTGCGTGCCAACATTCTATTAAAATGATTGTGATGTGGTATGATAGGGTGGTATCCTCCTTTGAACGATTCGAGTGGCTTGACTTGGCACATGTTCACGCATGTAATTGAAACAAAATCAACATAGCCTCCACGATATTTATGTTCATGGTGAATTATATCCTACTCATGCTTGCACTCAGTGTTGATTAATTTTAATGCATGTTCATGACTGTTGTCGCTCTCTAGCTGGTCGCTTCCCAGTCTCTTTCTAGCCTTCACTCGTACTAAGCGGGAATACTGCTTGTGCATCCACCTCCATAAACCCCAAAAGCTATTCCATATGAGTCCACCATACCTTCCTATATGCGGTATCTACCTACCGTTCCAAGTAAATTTGTATGTGCCAAACTCTAAACCTTCAAATGAAATTCTGTTTTGTATGCTCGAATAGCTCATGTATCAACTAGGGCTGTCTATATCTTCCATGCTAGGTGGGTTATTCTCAAGAGGAGTGGACTCCACTCCTCATTCACGAGAAAATGGCTGGTAACTGGGATGCCCAGTCCCATGCTTAAATTAAAATAATTGCAAACAAAACTCCCCCAGGATTGTTGTTAGTTGGAGGCACCCGTTGTTTCGAACAAGCCATGGATTGATGTTTGTTGGTGGTAGGGGGAGTATAAACTTTACCATTCTGTTTGGGAACCGCCTATAATGTGTGTAGCATGGAAGATATCGAGATCTCTCGGTTGTTATGTTGACAATGAAAGTATACCACTCAAAATATTATTCATTTCTATTTCAAAAATCGATCCATGGCACCTCTACAAATCCCTACTTCCCTCTGCGAAGGGCCTATCTATTTACTTTTATGTTGAGTCATCATCCTCTTATTAAAAAGCACCAGTTGGAGAGCTCCGCTGTCATTTGCATGCATTACTATTAGTTTACATTGAGTATGATTATGACTGGATCTCTTTTATCATGAATTGCAATTTTTAGTCAATCCTTGATATTCAGAGGTGCTCTGCATTTATGTTTTGCGGTCTCAGAAGGGCTAGCGAGATATATCTTGTTATATCATATTATGATTGTTTTGAGAAAGTGTTGTCATTCGAGATTTATTATTATTTCTCGCTAGTTGATTATGCCATTGATATGAGTAAACATGAGACCTAAATGTTATTGTGAATATGGTTAGTTCATAATCTTTGCTGATAACTTGAATGTTGGCTTTACATATTTACAACAATAAGATCAAACAGAGTTTGTAAACGTTTTTCTTCATCACTTTCAGTTTGTCAACTGAATTGCTTGAGGACAAGCAAAGGTTTAAGCTTGGGGGAGTTGATACGTCTCCATCGTATCTACTTTTCCAAACACTTTTGACCTTGTTTTAGACTCTAACTTGCATGATTTGAATGGAACAAACCCGGACTGGCGCTGTTTTCAGCAGAATTACCATGGTGTTATTTTTGTGCAGAAATAAAAGTTCTCGGAATGACCTGAAACTTCACGAAGAATATTTTTGGAATATATAAAAAATATTGTCGAAAGAATCAACTTCAGGGGGCCCACACCCTGTCCACGAGGGTGGGGGGCGTGCCCCCTGCCTCGTGGGCCACCGATGCTCCACTGACCGCAACTCCAACTCTATATATTCACGTTCGGGGAGAAAAAAACAGCAAGAAGGATTCATCACATTTTACGATACAGAGCCACCGCCAAGCCCTAATATCTCTCGAGAGGGTTGATCTGGAGTCCGTTCGGGGCTCCGAAGAGGGGAATCCGTCGCCATCGTCATCATCAACCTTCCTCCATCACCAATTTCATGATGCTCACCGCCGTGCGTGAGTAATTCCATCGTAGGCTTGCTAGACGGTGATGGGTTGGATGAGATTTATCATGTAATCACGTTCCAGAAAGGTTTATTCCGTTTGGACTCCGTTTGATATTCCGTTTCTTCGAAACACTGAAATAGGCAAAAAAACAGCAATTCTGGGCTGGGCCTCCGGTTAATAGGTTAGTCCCAAAAATAATATAAAAGTGGAAAATAAAGCCCAATATGGTCCAAAACAGTAGATAATATAGCATGGAGCAATCAAAAATTATAGAAACGTTGGAGACGTATCAAGCATCCCCAAGCTTAATTCCTGCTCGTCCTCGAGTAGGTAAATGATAAAAACAGAATTTTTTATGCGGAGTGCTACTTGGCATAATTTTAATGTAATTCTTCTCAATTGTGGTATGAATATTCAGATCCGAAAGATTCAAAACAAAAGTTCATATTGACATAAAAATAATAATACTTCAAGCATACTAACTAAGCAATTATGTCTTCTCAAAGTAACATGGCCAAAGAAAGTTCATCCCTACAAAATCATATAGTTTAGTCATGTTTCATTTTCGTCACACAAGAATGCTCTCATCATGCACAACCCTGATGACAAGCCAAGCAATTGTTTCATACTTTAGTAATCTCAAACCTATAAACTTTCACGCAATATATGAGCGCGAGCCATGGACATAGCACTATGGGTGGAATAGAATATAATGAGGGGGCTTATGTGGAGAAGACAAAAAAGGAGAAAGTCTCACATCAACAAGGCTAATCAATGGGCTATGGAGATCCCACCGATTGATGTTAATGCAAGGAGTAGGGATTGCCATGCAACGGATGCACTAGAGCTATAAATGTATGAAAGCTCAATAAAAGAAACTAGTGGGTGTGCATCCAACTTGCTTGCTCACGGAGACCTAGGGCACTTGAGGAGGCCCATTGTTGGAATATACAAGCCAAGTTCTACAATGAAAAATTCCCACTAGTATATGAAAGTGACAAAACAAGAGACTCTCTAACATGAAGATTAAGGTGCTACTTTGAAGCACAAGTGTGGCAAAAGATAGTAACATTGTCCCTTCTCTCTTTTTCTCTCATTTTTTTGGGCCCTCTCTTTTTTATGGCCTTTCTATTTTTTTATTCCTCACTTGGGACAATGCTCTAGAAAATGATGATCATCACAATTTTATTTATTTACAACTCAATTATTACAACTCGATACTAGAACAAAGGATGACTCTATATGAATGCCTCCGGCGGTGTACCAGGATATGCAATGGACCAAGAGTGACATGTATGAAAGAATTATGAACGGTGGCTTTGCCACAAATACTATGTCAACTACATGATCATGCTAAGTAATATGAAAATAATGAATGTGTCATGATGAACGGAATGATGGAAAGTTGCATGGCAATATATCTCGGAATGGCTATGGAAATGCCATAATAGGTAGGTATTGTGGCTGTTTTGAGGAAGATATAAGGAGGTTTATGTGTGAAAGAGTGTATCATATCACAGGGTTTGGATGCACCGGCGAAGTTTGCGCCAACTCTCAATGTGAGAAAGGGCAATGCACGGTACCGAAGAGGCTAGCAAGGATGGAAGGGTGAGAGCGCGTATAATCCATGGACTCAACATTAGTCATAAAGAACTCACATACTTATTGCAAAAATTTACAAGTCATCAAAAACCTCGGTACTACGCGCATGCTCCTAGGGGGATAGATTGGTAGGAAAAGACCATCGCTCGTCCCCGACCGCCACTCATAAGGAAGATAATCAAATAACACCTCATGTTTCAAATTTGTTGCATAACGTTTACCATACGTGCATGCTACGAGACTTGCAAACTTCAACACAAGTATTTCTCAATTTCAAAACTACTCAACTAGCACGACTTTGATATTATTACCTCCATATCTCAAAACAATCATCAAGCATCAAACTTCTCTTAGTATTGAAAACACTCTTAAGGAAATTTTACTAACTTTGAATACCTAGCATATTAAGATTTTAAGCAAATTACCATGCTATTAAGACTCTCAAAATAATGTAAGTGAAGCATGAGAGATCAATAGTTTCTATAAAACAAATCCACCACCGTGCTCTAAAAGATATAAGTGAAGTACTAGAGCAAAACTATATAACTCAAAAGATATAAGCGAAGCACATAGAGTATTCTAACAAATTCCAAATCATGTATGGCTCTCTCAAAATGTGTGTACATAAAGGATGATTGTGGTAAACCAAAAATCAAAGACTCAAATAATACAAGACGCTCCAAGCAAAACACATATCATGTGGCGAATAAAAATATAGCTCCAAGTAAAGTTACCGATAGAAGTAGACGAAAGAGGGGATGCCTTCCGGGGCATCCCCAAGCTTTGGCTTTTAGGTGTCCTTATATTATCTTGGGGGTGCCATGGGCATCCCCAAGCTTAGGCTCTTGCCACTCCTTATTCCATAATCCATCAAATCTTTACCCAAAACTTGAAAACTTCACAACACAAAACTTAAAGTAGAAAATCTCGTGAGCTCCGTTAGCGAAAGAAAATAAAAGACCACTTCAAGGCACTGTAATGAACTAATTCTTTATTTATATTGGTGTTAGACCTACTGTATTCCAACTTCTCTATGGTTTATAAACTATTTTACTAGCCATAGATTCATCAAAATAAGCAAACAACACACGAAAAACAGAATCTGTCAAAAACAGAACAGTCTATAGTAATCTGTAGCTAGAGCAAGATCTGGAACCCCCAAAATTCTAAAATAAATTTCTGGACGTGAGGAATTTATCTATTAATCATCTGCAAAAATAATTAACTAAATAGCACTTTCAAAATAAAAATGACAGCAGTTCTCGTGAGCGCTAAAGTTTCTGTTTTTTACAGCAAGTTCAACAAGACTTTCCCCAAGTCTTCCCAACGGTTCTACTTGGCACAAACACTAATTAAACACAAAAAACACAACAAAAACAGAGGCTAGATAAATTATTTATTACTAAACAGGAGCAAAAAGCAAGGAATAAAAATAAAATTGGGTTGCCTACCAACAAGCGCTATCGTTTAACGCCCCTAGCTAGGCATAACAAGCAAGAATAGATCTAGGTATTGCCATAATAGTAAGATAGATTATTAAAACTCATTTCATATTATCTACGTTCGGCAGCAAGTTTTCTTTGAGGCAAGCAAAAGTAATCAAAAGGGCTAAATTTAATGGACAAAAGTCTCCAAGATCAACCTTGGGAGGTATAGGTTCCTCCTTTGGTCCTTCATATTGCACAACCAATTCATCATTATAAGCATTCTTTTGACAGAACTTTGTGAGCCTATATTCAAGAGAATATCCTAGTTCATTATTTCGAATAGCCAAATCATCATTAAGTTCAGAAATTCTATCAACTAAAAATTGGTAGGAACCCTTTTTCTAAGATTTTCATTGAAAGCAACATAGTCTAGAGATTGAAAACGCATTATTTCTTCTTGATCAAAGAGGATAGCCTCTATGGGAGGACGGCAAGCGTCCACCCTATAATGTGCAAAGATTTCTTTGGCCTCTTTTATTATGAATCTAAACTCATGAGCCAAAGAGATAGTAGCGGCACGCTTAACAGAAGAATGCTCAATATTAGAAAATTCCAGAAAAATCCTTTGTATGGAAGGATGCATGTGCATGAATTGTCTTTCAAGTTTAACTACAAGCATGGAAATAGCATCCGCTAGACTACTAGTTCTATGAAGGATAGAACTACCCATAGATGGTAAAGCACCGACACAAGTAAAGAAATCTTGAATAACTCCTTTTCCAATAATATTACCACTACCAACACGGAATCTTTTTGTATGTGAGATAGTGGGTTCTTTAGTAGGAGCATCAGAATTATTATCGACAATAGTTTCCCAAATTTCAGACATAGAGGTAGAAGGTAAAGGACTAGCCATAACGAAAAGCAAACAAACTAACACACAAGCAAACAAAAAGCAAGCGGGCAAAAAGAGGCCAATAGAGAAAGAGAGGGAGGATAGAGAGAGAGAGGGCGAATAAAACGGCAAGGGTGAAGTGGGGGAGAGGAAAACGAGAGGCAAATGGCAAATAATGTAATGCGGGAGATAAGGGTATGTGATGGGTACTTGGTATGTTGACTTTTGCATAGACCTCCCCGGCAACGGCGCCAGAAATCCTTCTTGCTACCTCTTGAGCACTGTGTTGGTTTTCCCCGAAGAGGAAGGGATGATGCAGCAAAGTAGCGTAAGTATTTTCCTCAGTTTTTGAGAACCAAGGTGTTGGGGATATTACTACTGGGCGTAAACCGGCCTATTTGGGCCGGGTTAACTTCGTCAGTAGTTAAGTATGTTAAAGCCCAAGAAGACAAAGGAGGGCTCAAGGCCCATGGTCGGTTCAAGGCCTGTAGCCGTAAACCGGCGTTAGTAGTTAACCTGTATTGTAAGTTAGGAATAAGTAGAGACCAAACCGGACACATCTATGAGCCGGTATTGGGACTCAGTAAGCCAACGGGAGTCACCTGTGTATATAAGGGGACGACCCGGCGGCGGTTCAGGGAGAACAGACAACAACTCGAGACATAGGTGAAGCTTGTTTTCTCCCTAGTCATCGAAACCCCATCAATTCCATAACAACTAGAAGTAGCCTTTTACCTTCATCGAAGGGGCCGAACTAGTATAAACTCTCTTGCGTCCTTGTGTCCGCTTTAACCCCTTCAAGCTAACCCATCGCGATGGCTCCACGACTAAGTCCTTTCTCTAGGACATCTGCCGTGACAAAACCACGACAGTTGGCGCCCACCGTGGGGCCGTCGCACGATGGTTTCCGGTTCTTGGAGGGCCGCTTTGAAGGACTCGAGGGCTACGCTGTAGGCCGGATGATTAAGAGTCATCGCGGTAAGCTCTACATCGACGACGCAGGCTGGGGCCCCGAGGCCGGCTCAATTGAGTACGGGTACCGGGTCCCCTTTGGTAGCATTCACGTTTTCATTGGCAAGATCGGTGAACCGGGCCCTGAGACAGACATCTGCACCGACCTCGTCGAGACAGCTCAGCGTGTGCGATCTGCCCGGGTTAAACCGGCCATGAAGCGTGCCTTCGTGGGAGTCATCCATGGAGGAAGTTATGAGGACAGATCGGAATTTCGCGGCGCGACCGTCGTTTGTTCCGGTGACGAATCTTCAACCGGAGAAACCGAATCTCTTTATCAGCTACAAGATGGCCGGATTGGGAGTTGTTCCGATGGCGATAGTATTCCGGACCCCTCTGATCTACCCAACCAGGTTGGAATATTCATGGCCGGAACACAAGCAGCGCTTCATTTTTCGACAGCTACGGCAACGATATCCGGTTCAGCAGCAGCGATGGCTGCCGGGGCAGGAGGCCCTGTGCGCCCGCCGGCTCAGGTTCTATCAGAACTATTTGATGTGTTGGCTGTGCTTATGGCGGAAGTTAATCCGCCGGATCAGGACGTTCACAACGCGGAGATTGCAAAGGTAAAGGAACAGATCACCCAGGCCAAGGCGGATCTGGCGGCTGAGGACACCAGGATGGCCGCAGAGCGGGCCGCTTTAGACGCACAGGCCTACAAGCTTATGTTGGACCAGAGCGCGTCGCATGAAGTCATGAGGAGGAAGCATCGATCCCGCTTACCTCCGGTTTTCGAGGCTAGAGACCTTTTCAACACTCCAGGACCAAGAGCCGGCAATCCGCTGGAGCGAAACCGGGCAGAAGCCCCTGGGATCGGTGCACCGGTTCAGCCTCGTCAAATGGACCCGCCTCGTCAAAACACCGTTGTACCTCAGGCTGCTTTAACACCTCCGGGTCACTACTCCAACCCAATGGACAATCTTGTTGCCGCTGCTGCACGGCTGGAGGCCATTCCAATTGAAGGTGACTCGCCGCAGGCAGTAGAGACGCGACGGGTCAAAGAACTTCTGAGGACATCTTTGACCCAACAGGAAGCGTACTCGTACAGCCGCGACCGGATCCACTCGACCCCCCGTCCAAGCCGGAGCTATAGCAGACACATGGATGAACCGGCAGTGTCGAGTAATGAACGACGTGGGGCACCCCGTGACAACAACCCGACGGGTGGTGCTGATGACGCTCAGGGAGTGGTGGACCGGGCCCGCGCGCGCGGGGAGGCCGAGTTAGCCACACAGCATCAGGCTCGGCAGCTCACGCCGGTTCGTCCAACCACCTTGACTGAACCTGGTGTTACTTCTAGTTCTTTGGGGGTGCCTTGCCTTATCCCCGCTTTACGCAACGTGCGCCTGCCCAAGGATTTCAAAGACCCACGCAAGGTACCAAATTACACGGCAGATCAACCTCCAGAGACATGGGTGGAGAGCTATGAGATGGCCATGGAGATGCTTGATGTAGATGATGTAGCGTGTGCGAAATACTTCACCATGATGCTTGAAGGAACGGCCCGTACTTGGTTAAAAAGCTTGCCGGCTAATTCTATCAGTTCATGGGCCCAATTACGAGCCCGGTTTATCAGCAATTTCAAAGATACCTGTAAACAGCCTATGTCGATAGTGGACTTAGCCGCATGCGTCCAGGAGGAAGGAGAATCAACGACTCATTGGGTGCGCCGGGTTTCACAAGTGTTGCACTCCTCAGACCGCATCAACGCTGACACTGCAGTATTAACCCTAGAAGGCAACTACCGGTTTGGACCCGTGAAGCTAAAGTTGGGACGGATGAAGTGTCATTGCACCGACATGGGGACCCTCATGGCCGCTTTAGTGAAATATGCTGATTCTGATAGTACCAAGGATCCCGAATCTGATGATGACAAGACAGGGAAAGGAAAGAAGAACAGCAGCTCCAAAGGTTAGCACCATCACTGGGCAGGCAATGGTGGAGGAGGCAACCGTAAAGCGGATGGTAACATGGACTTTGTGGCTAATACCAACGCACAGGACAATGGCCAGCGACGCAAGGGTAGGCCGAAAAATCGTAATGGAGCGCCCAACCCTAACCCAAACCGCCTAAACTATCTGCTAAGCCAGCCCTGTCCAAGACATGGGACGAAGGAGGCGCCGGCAAACCACCTTTGGAAAGATTGCTTTATTATGCAGGAGTTCAAGAATTCTAATAATTTCCGGTATGATCACGAATCTGGCGGTGGCTCGGGATCCGGGCCGGGTTACGGAGGAGGAAGTTCCGGTGCAGGATTCAATGGTAATCCGGGCGGACATAATGGTCAAAATAGTCAGAACAACCAGGGTGGTTACAACCAACAGCAGCAACAGTCAGGTTACCAGAGCAACCCAAAGCAGTTGAGTAATGGGCAGTACCATGTCTTCACCACTAGCTTGGACAAGCGAGACCGGAAGGTTCAGAGGCGGGCGGTCAACTCTGTTGAACCGGCCATACCCCGTTATCTACGTTGGTCTGAACAGCCAATCATATGGAGCAGAGAAGATCACCCTCCCTAGGTCGATAATCTGGGTCAGTTGGCTCTGGTGGTGGCGCCTCAGGTGGGAGGTTACAAGTTCACCAAGGTGCTCATGGATGGAGAGAGCAGCATTAACATCCTGTACTATGAGACCTTCCGTCGTATGGGACTAACAGATAAGAATCTCAAACCGTCTAATACAGTATTCCACAGTGTAGTGCCTGGCAGATCAGCATATCCCGTTGGTAAGATAGCTCTGGAAGTGGCCTTTGGGGATGATCATGATTCCAGGTCGGAGATATTGATGTTTGAAGTGGTGAAAATCCAAAGTCCATATCATGCCCTGTTTAGGCGACCGGCCTACGGCAAGTTTATGGCTCGGCCCTGTTATGTGTATTTGCAGCTCAAGATGCCGGGTCACAAGGGGACAATAACGGTTCACGGAAGCCGCAAAATCGCTTTGGAATGCGAGGAGGGAGATGCGGCCTATGCAGAGTCGGTTTGTGCCACCGAGGAGTTGAAGTACTATAAAGACAATGTTGATCCGGCGGACATGACTCCGTTGAAGAAGCCAACTACGGAGCATGATCCGGCCCTGAAGTTCAAATCGGCAGCAGAAACTAAGCTTGTTGACTTCGTTCCTGGTGATTCGTCCAAGAAGTTCAGCATCAGTGCCAACTTGGATACGAAATAGGAAAGCGCGCTCATCGAGTTCATCCGTGAGAATCGGGACATTTTTGCATGGAAGCCCTCTGACATGCCAGGTGTACCGAGGCAACTCGCTGAGCACACACTTAATGTGGATCCCAAATATAAACCGGTGAAACAGTTCCTCTACCGGTTTAACAAAGAAAGACGCAAGGCAATTGGAGAAGAGGTAGCCAGGCTCTTAGCAGCTGGCTTTATTGTTGAAATTTTTCACCCTGAGTGGCTTGCCAATCCGGTGCTGGTCCTCAAGAAAAACAGCACCTGGCGCATGTGTGTGGATTACACAGATCTTAATAAGGCTTATCCAGCAGATCCTTTTGCTCTCCCCGTATTGATCAAATTATTGATGCTACGGCGGGCTGTGAGCGTTTAAGTTTTTTGGATGCGTATTCTGGCTATCATCAGATCAAAATGGCAGTTAAGGACCAGGAGAAGACAGCATTTATAACTCCCTTTGGAGCCTTCTGCTATGTGTCTATGCCATTCGGGCTCAAGAGTGCCCAAGCGACTTACCAACGGTGTGTACAAAATTGTCTTCACAAGCAGATTGGCCGTAATGTACATGCTTACGTGGATGATATCGTGGTTAAGTCCAGGGAGAAGGAGACTCTGATTGATGATTTGAAGGAAACCTTTGATAACCTGAGGACATACAAGATTATGCTTAATCCGGACAAGTGTGTCTTTGGTGTACCGGCGGGCAAATTATTAGGCTTCTTGGTGTCCAATAGGGGAATTGAGGCTAATCCGGAGAAGATCACAGCCATCACCTCCCTTGCTAAACCGAAGTGTATCAATGATGTTCAGCGCCTGACAGGCCGGATTGCTGCGTTAAGCCAGTTTATCAGCCGCCTCGGTGAGAAGGCAATCCCTTTGTATCAGATGTTGAAAAAGACGGATCATTTTGTCTGGAGTTCTGCTGCTGATGAAGCATTTGAGGACTTAAAACGGCAATTGGCCAATCCGCCGGTGCTCGCTGCTCCCATTGACAAGGAGCCGTTGCTGCTATATGTTGCTGCTAATGCTCGGGCGGTCAGCGTGGCTATTGTGGTAGAGCGAAAGGAGGCAGGTAAGGAGCATCCGGTTCAACATCTGGTCTATTATATTAGCGAGGTGCTCATTGAGTCCAAGCAAAGGTATCTGCATTGGCAGAAGCTGGTGTATGGAGTTTTTATGGCAAGCCGGAAGCTTAAACAATACTTCCAAGGGCATCCAATTACAGTGGTCAGTTCTGCTCCTTTGGGAGATATCATCCAGAACCGGGAAGCAACTGGCCGGATTGCAAAGCGGGCTATAGAGCTGGGGCCGTACGGTTTGAAGTATGTGCCTCGGACAGCGGTTAAGTCTCAAGCACTTGTTGATTTCATCAATGATTGGACGGAAATGCAAGCACCTGAAGAAAAGCCGGATCATACGTATTGGACCATCCATTTTGACGGATCCAGGCAATTGGAAGGCTCGGGGGCTGGAGTCGTATTAACCTCCCCACGAGGTGATAAGTTTTGTTATGTTCTCCGCTTAATGTTCCCTTGTACTAACAATGCAGCTGAGTATGAAGCCTTGCTCCATGGTCTTCGGATTGCTAAGGAGATGAATCTAAGTCGAGTTAAGTGCTTTGGTGACTCGGACCTTGTGGCTCAGCAGGTGTCCGGCACTTGGGACTCCAAGGACCCAGTCATGGCAGCATATCGTCGTGAGGTGGATATTGTTGCAGGTTATTTCAGAGGCTATCAGGTGGACCATGTGGACCAGCGGAAAAATGAAGCGGCGGACGCTTTAAGCCGGCTGGGCTCTCAGCGCAAACCGGTCCCGCCCAATGTTTTTCTGGATGTGCTGCACAACCCGTCGGTGAAGATCCCTGGTGAAGAGGATTTGGCTATTCCTGATCCGAAGGCTCAATTGGTGGCAGCTCTTCATGTTATTCCGGATTGGATGCTCCCTTACCTGGCGTACAAGAACCGGGGCGAGTTGCCAGAGGATGAGATTCTGGCCCGGCAGATAATCCGGCGATCCAAGTCCATGGCTATCATCAACAGCGAGTTGCATCATTGCAGTGTATCAGGAGCTTTTCAATGTTGCGTGTCTCCTGAAGAAGGCCGTGAAATTTTGCGTGAGATCCACGAAGGAGATTGTGGTCACCACGCCGGTTCAAAGTCTCCGGTGGCTAAAGCATTTCGCCATGGCTTCTATTGGTTAACTACTCATGCTGATGCGGAGGATCTGGTCAGACGATGTGATGGTTGCCAAAGGTTTTCAAGACGTGCTCATGTACCGGCTCAAGAATTGAGAATGATTCCAATTACTTGGCCGTCTGCGACTTGGGGGCTGGATATGGTTGGGCCTTTCAAAAGGTCCAAAGATAAGAAGACCCACCTCCTGGTGGCAGTTGACAAGTTTACAAAGTGGGTGGAGGCAGAACCTGTTAGCAAGTGTGATGCGGCCATGGCGGTTCAGTTCATCAAAAAGGTGATTTTCCGGTTTGGCTTTCCGCACAGTATTATCACAGATAATGGTACCAATTTGTCCAAAGGTGCTATGAAGGAGTTCTGTGAACGGGAGCACATCCGGCTCGACGTTTCATCAGTGGCACATCCACAATCCAATGGTCAAGCAGAAAGAGCTAATCAAGAGATCCCGAGAGGCATCAAGCCCCGGCTCATGGTTCCTTTGCAGAGAACGCCGGGTTGTTGGGTAGAAGAATTGCCATCTGTGCTATGGAGCATCAATACAACGCCCAACAAATCAACAGATACACACCGTTCTTCATGATTTATGGAGCGGAGGCGGTTCTCCCCAGTGATATCCGTCATGATTCACCTCGTGTAATGGCTTATATTGAAGCGGACAACGAGACAGCACGGCAAGATGCTTTGGACCGGTTGGATGAATAGCGTGACATCGCAGCCACCCGATCGGCGATTTACCAGCAGGATCTTCGTCGTTATCACAGTCGCCGGGTCAGAACCAGAACCTTTCAGGATGGAGATTTGGTGCTTCGGCTCATCCAAGATCAGACTGGTATGCATAAGTTATCCCCACCTTGGGAGGGGCCTTTCGTGGTCAGCAAGAATCTGCACAACGGGTCATACTATCTGATCGATATTCGAGAACATAAGGACTCACGTACATCAGAGGAGGAGACCAACAGGCCGTGGAACATAGCTCATCTTCGGCCTTATTATACCTGAGCCATTGGTTCTACTTATGTATATATTACAGCGATGTATATATTAACTATAATAAACCGGAACCTCAGCTAAAGCGGGGCATCTGTTCTTTTACATCATGTGTGGTTACACGGAGTTGTTTTAAAGCGGCTTCTGGTTTACCCCTTGAGTTCGCTTTGCTAAAAGCATCGTGTTATATTACTTGGAGGATTGGTCGTGTCCGAACCAATACCATGCCTCTTGATAGGCGAGAGCCACCAGATCACTTGGGGACTTGGTCATGTCTGAACCAGTCATGACTCTTGATCGGCCTAAGGCCGCAGAATCACTTGGGGGCTTGGTCGAACCCGAACCATGACCATGCCATTTGGTCGGCATAAATGCCACGGTTTCATTTGGGGACCTGGCTGACTAGAACCATAGGCACACCTAACGGGAGCTTGGTCGTGTTTGGCCATGGTAACGCCATTTGATCAGCTTAAATAAACCTTTTTTGGCAAACGGTTTTGTCATTGTTTTTGCTTCACACTTTTCTTTGAAGGATTTTTTTTGCTTTTTATTGCGTTTTTTTAAACCGACAAAGTTTTTTAACCAAGCAATTGACGGAACACAGTTCACGTCAATCCGGAGACTATTTGCCCGGTTTGATCCTGGTTGTTAACATCCTCTTATGGAGTAACACGGTGTTTATTATAACCCGGCACGGTTTACATGGTAAACCAGCGTCATATATATATATATATACAGGAGATGTTATCTCCTCCAACAGTGTGGGTTTGCAAAACTCCGCTTCAAGATTGGCCAAGCCAACTTCACACTCAAAGATGGCAGGTATTATGTATCTCAAAAATTTGATCATATACTTAAAATTTTGTTTTGGATGTTTTGATTTCATATATACAGACATCATATTCCGCCTGACGGTACAACCCCGGTGGCACTTGACGAATTTCTCATTTCAGAAAGTGTTTTGGAAAGTTCATTACCACAGGAAGAACAAGTTATGCACGAAGGCATATCAACATCAAAGGTATCAGCTAGCCTATTACAAGGCAACATGGTGCCCATAATAATATAATTGTTTTTCACAAAGGAGAGGCAGTTTTAAAATCGGCTTCCGGTTCAAGCTTGGTCACCAGTCTGGCCTGATGGTTGTGGGTCATCCTGCGCCGCTTCAGCCTCCTTTTCTCTACCCAGTGGCTAGAAATCCACAGTTGTCCAGTCGATTCCCATTAATGCTTGAAAAACAGCTTCATCATGGATCAGCAATGACGGGTCAATATCGGGAGCGTAAGTATTCTTACGGATTGGAGGGATCAGATTTTCCGATTCATGGATTGGTGCAGCTATTCGCTTGTTCTGACTGTCATATTGCGCTTGATAATGAGACAAGTCTGCTTCCTCAGCCAACTGACAAGCTAGTGGACGTACCTCCCGGTTTATTGCTCGCAGATCCGCTTCACCAAATTCTGACCCGTCCTCCTTCAAGCTGGGATAGCCCTGAGCCGCTTCAATGGGATCAAAATCCGGCACCTAGGCTTTTGCTCGGATTAAGGCATTGATTGCACCGGTTCGAGCAGCAGATTTCTTTAGCTCTTCAACCCGGGCAGGAAGCACTGACAGTTTCATCAGAGTATCTTGAATCAAAGTGGGCGCCGGTTTGTTATGAGACGCGGTACAGATGATCCGCTGGGCACCAGTATACAATTGTTCAACCAATGTATAGGCGGCTTTCAATTTCTTTCGCACATCTGACCCCAAGTGACCAATGCGTGTCCCTGAAATACCATAAAGGGTTAATAAACCGACGACCCTGTAAGAAGGCAGAGCCAATTCAGAAGGCAAGCTGGCTTACCAAAGATAGCAGTGGTCATGGCATGAACGTGCCGCTTTATGCTGGTCAGTTCATCCGTCACTGGTTTTAGTGCAGCCTCGGCATCCTCTGCTCGTTTAATCAAAGCGGACTTTTCAGTGGCCCAATCCGCCCGTTTCTTCTTGAATTTCTCCTTAAGTTGTTCCATGGCGCTTAAAGCACTGGCCAATTCCTCTTTTGCTTTGGAGGTTTCAGCCTGTTGGGTTTTCAGGTTTTCTTGAAGATCGATGACTTGGTTTTCTTTCATCTTCATCTCCGCTTGCATGCATACAGATATATGCTTCAACAAATCGGTAGAAGGATTCAATTACCAACCACATAACAAGTTATGCGCTTAGCACTTGGGGGCTAATGCATATTCGATCTTCATCTTTCAATTGTTTACAAAGTCCCAAGATCAATACAAGTATTCAACTTGGCACTTGGGGGCTAATGGCTATTTGATCATATATATTCTGATGCGGCAGTTTCAATTACTTAAAGTACCGGTTTAACTACGCTAAGTTGAACCGGCCCTTGGGGGCTAGGAGAGTCAGCAAGAATGGAAGCATACAAGCAGGAAGGAGCATATGGAAGTTACCTCATATTTATCTTTCATCATATTAACCAGACTGGCTTCGTAGTCACGACTGGTATACAGCCGGTTCAGATAGCCGGAATGGATATCTTTGGCGTTCAGAGCAGCGTAAGTCGTCAGATCAGTCTTCCTTGGCAGAATGTTTGGATAAAGCGACATGATTGCTTGGCTTAGTATGGCCAGTGCCAGTAATGACAACCTCATCATCCTTGGTACCGCCGGTTTGCACTGGAGCTGTTGGCTTGTCAGTAGGTTTTGCTGGACCGGTGGAGCTTTCAATCCGGATGGAACCTGTGGGCTGATGGATAGGACTTGAGGTATCAGTAGGTCTCTCTTCAGCAATAAGATCATCATCTTGCTGCGATGGATCATTGGGAATATCCTCAGGAATAGCCGCTTCAGCATTGGGTGTCTTGTCTGCTTCAAGAACGACATCTTCTTCGGCCGCTTTGTCCAGGCGGGCCTTCTTGCTTGGCCTAGGTTTGGCCCTGAGAAGAATAATAAAATCAAATACAGCATATGTTCTAAGGCGATGTACTACAAACATCACAATAAGTATAGCTTACCCAAGCACCGTTTTAAGCGGTGGGAGCTGAGTAGCCGATGACTCACCAGAAGATGAGTGGGAAGTAACCTAGTAATCGGAGTCAGACGGATTAAGAGGTTGACGAAAGCAGCCCGCTTTAGGAAAAGCACTGACAAGCAAATTAGAGACCTCTGAATGGCGTTTCCGAACCGGACTATTCGGTAAACCGGCGGAGGTAACTACCTGGCCACTGTGCCGGGTTGTGCGATGAGCTTCGTGTTGTTGGGTCTTCATAAGAAATTTAGGATCCAAATAAGCAAGAGGATGAGAAAATTTAACTTTCTGGTTTGCCTGGTAGATTTTTTGTGAAGGCAAAGTTTCTGAATCGGAAGAGAGAATAATTACCTCTGCAACATCCGCGTGGCTGGCTTCGGCATCATCCTAACAAATATCATCATCAATAAGACGCATGAAAAATAAACAAAGTGAGTCAAGCTCTACCTCAAAGTCCGGATTATCCACATCATTGTCAGGGGCCGGATTAGAAGATGCAGTGGTTCTTTTCCTGTGGGCAGTCTTCTTCACAGCTTTAGTCTTTTGCCGGCTTGCTCTTTCCGGTCTGTCTGATTTTTCTGGTTTCTCCTGCGGCAGTTTTTTGCTCCAAAACGGATCATTGCCCTGATTATGCAGACACTGATATTAAACAATGACCAGACATATCAATAACAGATTCAGCAAAGAGAAAAATCAAAGTCTTACAGCTGGCGGTTTGTTGGTGGCACAGAAGGGAAGCAGGCCGGTTCTAGCGCAGACGTGTTCCGGTTCATTCAGCATCTTATTCACAGCCTCTGTGATTTCTTCATCGGAGAGATGGATTTTTGAATGTCGCAGTGGGTCATCAACACTGTCAGTATACTCGCACATCAAACCGGAGCGCTGACTAAGGGGCAGTATGCTCCATGATATCCAACAGCGAGCGAGATCAACCCCTGTTAAACCGTTGGCCATAAAGGCTTTGTGCTTTGACAGTTGGGGAGCATAGTTGCTTCTCTCCTGGGCAGTCAATCTTTGAGGAAAAGGGTGTGTATTGCTGAGCCGCTCTGGACGAAAGCCAGGCAAGGGATTCTCACCAGCAGGGGAGGTGTCTTTGCAGTAGAACCATGTCTGATTCCACTCCTTGGGGTGATTGTGCAGCTTGGCGTGAGGGTATGTGACCTCTTTCCTTTTCTGAATCGCCACGCCACCCAACTCTGTATTAGAGCCATCAGTAAACTCAGTACGGCGGTTTAGATGGAAAAGGTCTCTGAACAATTCCACTGTGGGCTCCTCTTGAAAGAACACCTCACAGAGCACTTGGAAGTGACACATATTTGTAACAGAGTTGGGGCCAGTGTCTTGCGGATGGAGTTGGAAATCAGCTAAAACATCCCGGTAAAATTTAGAACCGGGCGGCTTAAAGCCCCGGGCTAAGTGATCTACGAAAACAACAACCTCTCCTTCTCGAGGTGTGGGAGGGCATTCTTTGCCAGGAGCCCTCCAATGGATGGTATCTTTGCTGCCTAAAGCGCCAATCAGGACTAAATCGTCCAGTTGATCCTCTGTGACGCGAGAAGGAACCCAATTGCACTCATATACTTGCTTGGCCATGATGGAATATGCAAGGTAGAAGATCCCGGTTTAAAAATGCATTTGATCAAGGTACGTTGGTATGTGCACTGTTAAACCGGAGACAGAACTATCTGAACTAGAGTTTCATGAAGCAACCAACATCTCGCGGTTCAACAAGGGGACTAATGGCATATACCGGTTTGGAAAATTTTCTATAAGGTTAAACCGCCTGAGCTAAGCATTGAAAAGCTGAGATTGCAGATGGAAAAGTACGCAGAAACAGGTTTCACAAGATTTCTTTACAGCATTGGATCTGAAGCAAGTTCAGAAAAGAGATAAATGCTTAGAGGTTCAAAGGAGCAGTACCGAACCAATGAGAAAAACGTTCATATAGATCTATGGTTTGAGAGGCATATGTGAAGGCGAAGGTCAAACAACTATCGTTGCACAGAGTAAAGATTTGCGGATTCATCTAAAGATCTATCGTATGAGCAAGATGCAGACGATGAACACTGAAGAACTGCGAAACCCTAGGCCAGATCTACGGGGGAAAGGATAGAAGATTTACCGGAGCTGAGGAAGATGCGGAAGGTTGCCGCGATGTTCTGGTGCGCTCAAGTTGATGCAGCGGCCAAGGATGAGGCAGAGGTCGACGGCGGTGGCGAAGCTCCGAGGCTGGCGACGCGAGGAAGACGAAGAAGGCACGGAAGGAGAAAAGAAATGACCCTTCGGTCCTATTTATAAGGCGAAAGAACATGAGTTAGGCGCGACAATCAAGGGGCCACAAAACGGAGCTGTCGCCTCGATTTTCGGCGATCTATTAAACAAAGAAGCATAATGGATAGCTTCGTTATGACAGGTGACGTCACTCCGGTTTACAGCAATCAGAGAAGATGACATCATGGCAGTTTACCAATTTATAAAAAGATGTTGAAGATGAAGCTTTTATTAAAGGATTGACATGAACCCATTCAAATCAATCTGGGGCCTAATGTTGGGGATATTACTACTCGGCGTAAACCGGCCTATCTGGGCCAGGTTAACTTCGTCAGTAGTTAAGTATGTTAAAGCCCAAGAAGACAGAGGAGGGCTCAAGGCCCATGGTCGGTTCAAGGCCTGTAGCCGTAAACCAGCGTTAGTAGTTAACCTGTATTGTAAGTTAGGAATAAGTAGAGACCAGACCAGACACATCTATGAGCCGGTATTGGGACTCCGTAAGCCAACGGGAGTCACCCGTGTATATAAGGGGACGACCCAGCGGCGGTTCAGGGAGAACAGACAACAACTCGAGACATAGGCGAAGCTTGTTTGCTCCCTAGTCATCGAAACCCCATCAATTACATAACAACTAGACGTAGGCTTTTACCTTCATCGAAGGGGCCGAACTAGTATAAACTCTCTTGCGTCCTTGTGTCCGCTTTAACCCCTTCAAGCTAACCCGTCGCGATGGCTCCACGACTAAGTCCTTTCTCTAGGACATCTGCCGTGACAAAACCACGACACAAGGTATCAATCCAGTAGGAGGCTACCTGCGAGTCCCTCGTACCTGCACAAAACAAATAAATCCTCGCAACCAACGCAAATAGGGGTTGTCAATCCCTATAAGGCCACTTACGAGAGTGAGATCTGATAGATATGATAAGATAATATTTTTGGTATTTTTATGATAAAGATGCAAATTAAAATAAAGGTAAAGTAAATAGCAAAGGAAATAAATAAGTAGTAGGAGATTAATATGATGAAGATAGACCCGGGGACCATAGGTTTCACTAGTGGCTTCTCTCGAGAGCATAAGTATTCTACGGTGGGTGAACAAATTACTGTTGAGCAATTGACAGAATTGAGCATAGTTATGAGAATATCTAGGTATGATCATGTATATAGGCATCATGTCCAAGACAAGTAGACCGACTCCTGCCTGCATCTACTACTATTACTCCACTCATCGACCGCTATCCAGCATGCATCTAGAGTATTAAGTTAAAAACAGAGTGACGCCTTAAGCAAGATGACATGATGTTGAGGGATAGACTCATGCAATATGAAGAAAACCCCATCTTGTTATCCTCGATGGCAACAATACAATACATGCCTTGCTGCCCCTACTGTCACTGGGAAAGGACACCGCAAGATTGAACCCAAAGCTAAGCACTTCTCCCATTGCAAGAAAGATCAATCTAGTAGGCCAAATCAAACTGATAATTTGAAGAGACTTGCAAAGATAACCAATCATACATAAAAGAATTCAGAGAAGATTCAAATATTATTCATAGATAGACTTGATCATAAACCCACAATTCATCGGTCTCAACAAACACACCGCAAAAAGAAGATTACATCGAATAGATCTCCACAAGAGAGGGGGAGAACATTGTATTGAGATCCAAAAAGAGAGAAGAAGCCATCTAGCTACTAACTATGGACCCGTAGGTCTGAGGTAAACTACTCACACTTCATCAGAGGGGCTATGGTGTTGATGTAGAAGCCCTCCGTGATCGATGCCCCCTCCGGCGGAGCTCCGGAACAGGCCCCAAGATGGGATCTCGTGGATACATGAAGTTACGGCAGTGGAATTAGGGTTTTGGCTCCGTATCTGATCGTTTGAGGGTACGTAGGTATATATAGGAGGAAGGAGTACGTTGGTGGAGCAACAGGGGGCCCACGAGGGTGGAGGGCGCGCCGGGGAGGGGGGGGGGGGGAGGCGCGCCCCCTACCTCGTGGCCTCCTCTTTTCTTTCTTGACGTAGGGTCCAAGTCTCCCGGGTCTTGTTCGTTGAGAAAATCACGTTCCCGAAGGTTTCATTCCGTTTGGACTCTGTTTGATATTCCTTTTCTTCGAAACCCTAAAATAGGCAAAAACAGCAATTCTGGGCTGGGCCTCTGGTTAATAGGTTAGTCCCAAAAATAATATAAACGTGGATAATAAAGCCCAATAACGTCCAAAATAGTAGATAATATAGCATGGAGCAATCAAAAATTATAGATACGTTGGAGACGTATCAGCCTCTGACAGCGGGACCTACATGTGCAAGCCAAATTGTAAGAAACCTACATATTTGAATGATACCTGCAACTGCACAATAATGTGCTATTAGCCAAAGGACCATGCTTGAATAAACCTAGATGGTAAACCTCAGTATCTCCCATTGTTTCCCTACAACACACATAAGAAAGATCTTGATCAGGTTAACTGAGATTTGCCATACTATCAGTAGAATGTGTATTGAGTACAACCAAATTCGATTGGTGTCACATGCATAACAATACAAAATTGAACCCATAGCAAATGAAATCAAATTGCAGAACTAAACCAAACAGTTAAATGGGCATCAGACCAAATGAACCAAAATTGTTAACTGAGCACGACATTGCAGAATAGAAACATGTACTAGAAGATAAGACAGTTAACAAAACTAAGAATGCTTGAGAACAGTACTACGAAATGTAGCAATTGTTGGACCAAAGTGTGAAATGAACTTTACATTTCGGAGGACCAAACTGTTAACTGAACATCAAATTGCATATTAACATTACAGAGGACAAATCACTAGAAGGCACTGGCGGTGGCCTCGAGAAAACAGCACAAACTGTATTTTAACGTAGACAACCGTGTGGCGGTGTCGACGGTGGCCTCGAAGATGAGGTGCTCCTCCAAGATCTGGCGGTCAGCACACATGGCAGCCATAGCGATCTCATGCGCGCGTGCGGCCACA
Organism: Triticum urartu; assembly: GCF_003073215.2. NCBI lineage: Eukaryota > Viridiplantae > Streptophyta > Magnoliopsida > Poales > Poaceae > Triticum > Triticum urartu. The sequence continues at coordinate 483,478,420 of NC_053028.1, forward strand.
TGCTACTGAGCTCCACGTTATACTGCATGTAAAATGGCTATGGGCGGCGCTTAATTGGAGGAGGGGGACAGTGATTTCGGCGGAAGGTGTAGCACCGTCGGACGGGGCATGTGGGACGGGAAAGGAGGAGGATGGTGTGGGTGGGGTGTGGATTACTTGACCATATCGACGAGGCCGCGCAGCAAGAAGAAGGGTTTTCGGCGAGGAGGTGGCGCTGCAAGAAGAAGGGTCGCCGGTGAGGAGACGGTGCTGCAAGAAGAAGGGTCGTCCGCGAGGAGGCTGAGCTGCAAGAAGATGGGTCGTCGGTGAGGAGGCTGAGCTTGTAGTAAGCAGCAGTGAAGGTTTGAAATTGAAAAGTAAGGAGGAACAGTGGAAATGTGGCTTTTGGTTGGAGGGAGGGGGCGGGGAGATAGATATTTCTGCGGTGGCAAAACAAATTCCTCGGTGCCGCGAGAAACTGGCGTGCAAGTGTGGTTCAAGCGGGGGCGGTGGATTGTAGACGACGAAGCTTCCTGCGTAAGCCAAATAACATGGTGCGCCAAAATATTTTATATCGCATCCCACACAATTCTTTCTAGTAAACTGTTTGTGGTATACCTGCTTTTTTATTATATTTTGAAAAACAAAATGGTGTTACGGAGGGAAAGGATGGTGTTTGAATTGCTAGAACATTTATGTACAGTGAACATGCAACTAGTAGATGAGTGTCATGTTTAAATTTGGAATTATTCCGGGTTCGTTTGGCATTTTTATGCATTAATTGAGTTTCTGGGCATTTAATGTGCATAATTCAAATTTGAACTACAAGCACATGCTCCAGTGCACCAAAGTTGGTTGAAAACTCACATGTGTGTCCTTGGGTGAATTTCTAGGTCCCATGCAAGAAATGGGAATGAAATTCAAACATCTAGGCATCGTGGCTCGGCCGTAAATATTGAGAAACCTGGTTTTTTAATCCCTGTAAATCCAAAACACGCTTGAAAATCATGAAACTTGGCATGGTGTCATGACATGGCACCAACATGCTGCGGTATTTTTTTGGGCCGAATTGGGACACACTTTGGTGTAAGCTTCTTGCAAACCGGAGCTTCCCTCAAGAAGGCTCGTGGTTCCGAGAGGAAACGTGTCACCTCCGTGTGCTAAACGACATACGTACACTTCTTTCTCCCGCCTTAATTTTTTTACACAGGCAGATTAGACCAAATAGAAGTACCGTGCTAAATTTTGGAATTATTTCGGGTTTGTTTGGCATTTTTATACATTAATCGAGTTTTGGGGCATTTAATATGCATAATTCAAATTTGTACTACAAGCACATGCTCCAGTGGCACGATTGTAGGTTGAAAAATCACATGTGTGTCCTTGGGTGAATTTATAGGTCCCATGTAAGAAATGGGAATGAAATTCAAGCATCTGGGCGTCATGGCTCGGCCGTAAAGATTCAGAAACTTGGTTTTTAATTCCTATAAGTCCAAAATAGGCCTGAAAATCATGGAACTTGGCATGATGTCATGGCATGGCACCAACATGCTGCGGTAATTTTTTTGGTTGAATTGGGAAAATCTTTGGTGTAAGCTTCTCGCAAACCGGAGCTCCCCTCAAGAAGGCTCGTGGTTCCGAGAGGGAATGTGCCGTGTGTGAAACGACATACGTACACTGTCTTCTCCTGCCTTAATTTTTTTAAATAGGTAGATTAGACCAAATAGAAGCATCGTGCTAAATTTTGAAATTATTCCGGATTCATTTGGCCTTTTTATACATTAATTGAGTTTTTGGGCATTTAATGTGCATAATTCAAATTTGAACTATAAGCACATGCTCCAGTGCACCAAAGTTGGTTGAAAAATCACATGTGTGTCGTGGCTCAGCCGTAAAGATAGTGAAACTTGGTTTTTTAATTCCTGTAAATCCAGAACACGCCTGAAAATCATGAAACTTGGCATGGTGTCATGACATGGCATGTCGTGGTATTCTCACGGGGGTGCAAGACGACAGATGCCACAAGGTGGCTTAGTGTGAGGGCAAGACTGCTGCTGATAGGCTCGGGAGCGGGTATGCGAGTAGCACGAGGTAGTTTACCCATGTTCGGAGCTCTCCGGAGAGATAACACCCCTACTCCTGCATGTCTGAGTATATCTGATATGTATATCTGGTACATGATGCTCCTGGAGCTGTATCTAAGCTCAATGCCATAATCATCTGGCTTTGCATATGTATGTGGCATGGTGGTCGTTGCCTCTGGCCGTATTGGTGTGCTTGGGCATGCTTGCCCATGGGAGTGGATGAATGGATGGCTAGCTAGCTCTCTTGCTAGCTAGCTTGCTTGTGGATGTATGCGTGAGAGTGTGAGTCCATCCCCTGATGGATGGATGGAGCTAGCTTATATAGTATGGAGTGGGCATGGTAGCTTAGTATGTAAGCTATGTGGTGGCGTGGGGCCAAGTGGGCACGGGGCACCATGCCCATGATGGTGTGGACGTGATGTGCATGCCTCGTTGTCCCTGGTGCACTTTATAAAACAGTGTCCAGGGACAGATACATTGTAGATGACGTTGCGGTATGGCCGTCTTATCGGGGTTTTGTCGGTGTCGGGTCGGGGCTGTAGTCGGCAGCCGACTGGTTGGCGCAGTCGGCAGCTGGCTGGTTGGCGCAGTCGGCAGCCGGCCGGGCAGAGCAGTCGAACGAGGAGCCGGCAGGAGCGGCCGGGCAGTCGGACTGAGGGGCTTTGCTAGCCACAATGTCTTGATTTATTGTCTCGCCGTCTTCGGGGTATCCGTGGCCAATTACTCTGACAGTAGCCCCCAAAGCCTCCGGACAACTTGATAAAGTTGGGCAGAGGTTTTTTGGCGGGTGTTCGCGGAAATGATCATGCAAAAAGACAAAGTTAGTCCACGCAGATATATCAATTGTTTGTTTTTAGCATTGCAAGTTTATGCGGAGGGTGCCGACTCGGTTTCGTCCGAGCGCCCTTAATATTTTTCGTGTTCCCTCCGCTTTTTGGCTTGTGCTCTTGCTTGTCGGACAGCCGCTCTGCGGCCTGTGGCTGAGAGTGGGCCGTGAAGTGGAGTGTACAGTACTTAAAGTCTGGGAGCAGATTCAACTGAGTAGATACTTGTAAAGCAAACGGCCGGGTCGCTCGAACCGTTTTTCTTCCCGGACGTTTTTCGCGTGGGTGGCCTCCAGCGTTCACTCTTGCTAGCCGAACAGCTGCTCTGCGGTCTGTGACTTAGAGTGGGCCTTTGTTACCGCGCACGCTACTAAGCCATCTGCGGGAACTAACGTGTCAGGCCAAGCGGCCAGTCCCCGGGCTAACTCCGACTAGCGGCGGGGCGAATAGTGATGCAACTATAATGAAATACAGAGATAGTTCCCCGAGCATCGCTCGGGGTTATCCGTGCTTGCGTGGTGCAAAAATATGCGGGTCGGGAGCTCATATTGATTTTCGTATAGTCGCGGTCGTCGAAAACAGCCGGCGCGACTCGGCGCTCGCGGAGCGCGTCGGCGCACCTGCTGGGTGTAGCCCTCGAGCCTCCGGGTGCTCGAGGAGGGTCCAACCGGTCGGGCTTGACCGGCCAGGCGGCGAGCGGAACGCGGCCGAGCCGGCTTGGCGCAGCCGGCCAGGCGGCGAGGAGTCTCGCAGCACCCTTTTCTTCTTTTTTCTCTTCTGTCGGCTGCTGGCAGCCGGACAAAACTCCTTTTGTTTTTGCTTCTTGCAATCTTTCGTGGGGGCGCGCCAGCGCACCCATTGGGTGTAGCCCCAGAGATTTGGGCCGAGTGCTGAGCAGTCGGGCCGGATCTCCCGGTGACTACTTGTCTTCTTCCTCGCGGGGGTGCGTCAGCGCACCCGCTGGGTGTAGCCCTCGAGATTCGGGCCGACTGCTGAGCGGTCGGACCGGATCTCCCGGCAACTACTTTATCTTTTTTTTATTTACGCTGACTAAGAACAAGCGGGCGCAGCTGTTTTTTTTAGCGTCCGGGCACTTTTCTCTTTTTTCTGTCCGACTCCATGCGGAAAGCCGGACCCTTTTTTTTCAGCACCCGGATACTTTTCTGGCCGGCTCCACGCGGGCAGCCGGCCCCTCCATTTTTCTCTTCTCCAGCCGGCAGCATCTTTCTTCTTTTAATCTTTTCTTCGCGTGGGGCAGCCGACCCCTTTCTTTTCTTCTCCATCCGGCCCAGGGGAGCCAGATGCGGGAACCCGGCGGGTGCGCGAGGGGCACAGCTAGCCACGGCGCTCGACCCGAGAGCCGGCAGCGGAGGCGCGCGACCCGACCGGCCAGAGGCGCGGCAAGGGAGCCTGACACAGAGCACGGAGCGGGATGGTGCGGGCGTGAGGCGAGCCTGCGCGGGGCGGCCGGGGTGGAGGCCCACGACGCGCGGGCGACGCCGCCGGCTGCCGCACGCAGGGCGGCGAGGCGGACAGCCGGGCGAGCGGGAGCGCAGGAGTGACGCGGAGGCGCGGTGACCCGGCTGGCGGGCGCGCGGGAGCCGGCCGTAGGGCCGGGCCGGGTGGTGGAGCGGCGCAGCGGGCGGCGACCGGACGCGGTTGGGCACGGGGCGACCACCCGGACCCGGCGCGTGCGGAGTCGGCACGGACGCCGGACTGGGCGAAGCGGCGCCTGGAGGCGGACGGAGCCCGCGGGGCGACGGGGAGGCGGCCAGCGTGAGGTCGTGACTCGGCGGGCGCGGAGGCGGCCGGAACGGGGCCAGGCCACCCGTGCAGGGGCCAAGGGAGGCCAGACGCCGCCGGACCGGGGCGGAGGAGGCCCGGCTTGCGGCGACGCGCGGCAGAGTGGCGAGGTGGCGGCGGGGGCCGCGGGTCTTCCGCGAAGAGGAGACACGACGGCGACATCCGTGGCTGGGCAGACGCGAGGACGGGCGGAGCGATAGCAATGGCTGCAGGTGGTGGCGCTGCAGTGCTCGTGGGAGCGGAGGCACAGCGGCATAGCCAGGCGATGAGGCTGCAGCAGCGCGCGGCCGCGGGACTGTAGCAGCGTGCGGAGCAGCCGGACGATGCGGCGCTGCGCGGACGCGGAGAAGCGAGCATAACCGGCGAGGCGGCGGGCTCGGGCGCACGAGCGAGGCAGCCCGCAGCGCGACGGGGGCTGAGCGGAGCAGAGGCAGCCCGCAGCGCGACGGGGTCTGAGCGGAGCAGAGGCAGAGATGTGCATGTCCATTATCCGGCTGATGCATGGGCAATATACGAGGAATATCCATGCATTGTACGCGGATTATCTCGCTCGCATCTAGCTGCTGTATGAGGAGTGTCTGACTTATGTATGGCTAATGTTTGACCACGGTTTGACTTGCATCTAGCTAGCTTGTATGGATAAGATGTGGAGTGGCAAACACGCGCTTTGGCCGGAGCAAGGCACAACGCGTAGAGGAGCAGACGCGAGCGACGCGGCACGGCGCACGCACGGATGCGACCGACCGAAGCGAGGCACCGCGCGCGGCGCGCGTGGCGGATGGACGGCCGGCATTGTGGTGGTGATAAAGATGGCGAGGCCGACGGCGAGGACGCGCCGCTCCCCGCAGCCATTTCGGGGGCATGTCGATTTCGAGCCCCCAACCGTTGTTGAAGAGACGGCGCAATGCCGCGGCGGTGAAGATGAAAATGGTCCCGCCCGGACTACGAAACCAGCAGTAGCGCGGTAGCATAGTACCGCCCCACGATGGGCGCCAACTATCATGGTATTCTCACGGGGGTGCAAGACAACAGATGCCACAAGGTGGCTTAGTGTGAGGGCAAGACTGTTGCTGATAGGCTTGGGAGCGGGTATGCGAGTAGCACGCGGTAGTTTACCCAGGTTCGGAGCTCTCCGGAGAGATAACATCCCTACTTCTGCATATTTGAGTATATCTGGTATGTATATCTGGTACAGGATGCTCCTGGAGCTGTACATAAGCTCAGTGCCATAGGCATCTGGCTTTGCATATGTATGTGGCATAATGGCCGTATGGGTGTGCATGGGCATGCTTGCCCGTAGGAGTGGACGAATGGATGGCTAGCTAGCTCTCTTGCTAGTGTGACGTCCATATAATTAAGCTACAGTAAATTCCAGTTAATGGTGTCATGGCATCACATTATTGTAGCTAATCCTTACTTGATCCAAATCACTGTTTAACATTCAAATTCAAATTTAAAGTCAAAAATTCAAATTGTCAAACATAGAAGCTAAAATGTTCAAAGTGTGAAAAATGATTCCTGAATATTTGTCATGTTGAAACCACATTTTTATAAAAAATTTAAGTGCTCCTAGATGAATAAAACAGGGGCTAAAACAATTATTAAATACTTTTAGATAATAAACAAATGTAAAATTATTTTATTTAATGCCAAATTAATTATGACAATGGCCTAACTAACAATGCTAATTTAGGGACTGAGTTGATATATTTTAAAACCAAATATAAGTAAAACTAAAAGAAACAGAAAAATAGATAAACAAAAATAAAAAGAAACAAGCCCCCCCTGCTGGGCCAAACGGCCCAGCTGGCCGCCGCACTGGACGGTCCACCAGGGCCGCCGCACTGGACGGTCCACCAGGCCCAGCCGGGCCTCCTTAACCCCCCCACTCCACTGAACCCTAGCCACTAACCCTCCCACTTTCCCCACCCTCTCCCCCCACGATCTCTTCCCCTATTCCGATTCTGGATCGGGGCACACGCCTGCACCCCGTCGCCGTCACCCCGCGGCGTCGCTCGGACCCGTCCTCGCCGGACCATCTCCCCACCGGATCGATCCGTCCTCGACTCCTTCTCACCGTGCTTTGCACCATCGTCGCCGCCCGTCATCTTTGTCCTCCTCCTCGTCCCCCACTGCCCGTTCCCTACAAACCCCTCATGAGGCCCTTCCCCTCCTTCTCCTCTGCCACGCTCCGGCCCCACGCTCACCACGGCCGGGCCGCGCCATGGCCACGCGATGCACCGACCGGCCGTGCCCGTCGTCCCGCGCCCGCTACCGCCCCGGGGCCGCGGCCTCCTCTCCTCCCCCGCTCTGCTGCGGCCTCGCCGGCCTACGCCGGCCTCCACCCCTCCACGCCTGCAGCTCGTCGCCCGCGCCCTCCTACGCGCCCGCTTCGCCCGGCCTCGCCTGCTCTCGCCGTGCCACCACCCTACTTCCTCATGCTGTCCACGTGCCCGGCCGAGCCGGCCCCTGCCTGCTGCTCTCTGCCGCAGCTCGTCACCGACGCCCGCGCCTCCCCGCTTGCGCCAGTCCCGGTGCCGCGCCCGCCGCCGCGGCCTCACCCCATTGCTGCCTGTGCCTGCAGCTCGTTCTGCCCGCGTGCCCCGCGACGCCTGCAGCCGGTCGCCATGGCCTATCGCCCTCGCTGCCCTCGGATGGCGCTGCTCTTCGCTGCAGCGGCTGCCGGCGCCCGCCGCGCCTGAGGTGGCCCCTGCTGCCCCGCCTCTCCGTCGGCCGCCCCGGCCACCACCGCACCTGGCCTCGCCCTCGCTTTTCCCTTGCCGGCGCCCGGCCGCCGCCCAGGTGGCCGTCGCCGGCCACGGCCTCGCCCGTGCCCCATTTGGGTGGGCGCCCGCACCCGCTCGCCCAGCGGCTGTTAGACCTTATGGGCCACCGCCCAGTGGGCCCTCAGCCCCTGGTTTAAAAAACAATAACTAAAATTAAATAAATAGATTAATCAATTAATTAAGGAATTAATTAACCTAATTAATGTAGCTTAATTAGCCAATTAACATGTAATTAGCTTGATGTGTCCATGACAGCAGGGCCCCACCACTAATTAGACTGATATAAACAATTGGTTAATACACATGTGACACTGACATGCGGGACCCGCATGCACTATTCACGATGTTGACCAGTCTTTGTTGACTGGGTCAACTGGGTCATCCGACCCCACCAGTCAGCCCCTGGTGCACCGCTGGGTGCACTGCACCGGGTGCACCCACCCCTTTTTCGAATTAGTTAATAAAAGCAATTTCAGAATATTGCTAAAACTTTCAGAATTCATAGAAAAATAACCGTAGCTCGGATGGAAAAACTTTGTACATGAAAGTTGCTTAGAACAACAAGACGAATCCGAAAACGTAGCCCGTTCGTCCGCCACACATACCTAGCATAACAAACACGCAACTTTCTCCCTCCGATTCATCTGTCCGAAAATGCGAAACACCGGGGATAATTTCCCGAATGTTTCCCCCCTTCACCGGTACCGCCTCATACCACGTTAGGGCACCCCTAGCACCGCTACTTTTCATGTCATGCATCGCTATGCATCTGTTTGCTTAATATTTATTATTTCTTCCCCCTCTTCTCTCGCTAAACACCGAGACCGACGCCGCTGGTACCCAATACGACTACGATGTTGATGACCCCTCTCTCTTGCCAGAGCAACCAGCAAGCCCCCCCTTGATCACCAGATATCGCCTAATCTCTCTCTATTGCTTGCATTAGAGTAGTGTAGCATGTTACTGCTTTCCGTTAATCCTATTCTGATGCATAGCCTGTCATTGTTGCTACAACTATTGATACCTTACCTGCAATCCTAAAATGCTTAGTATAGGATGCTAGTTCATCATCAGTGGCCCTACATTCTTGTATGTCTACCATGCTATACTATCGGGCCGTGATCACGTCGGGTGTTGATCACGGGTATATACGTATATACATAACACATAATGCATGTTGTGACTAAAGTCGGGTCGGCTCGTTGAGTACCCGCAAGTGATTTCGATGTTGGGGGCTGAAGGGGCAGGTGGTTCCACCCAGGTAGTGGTGGGCCTGGGTTCCCGACGGCCCCCGACTGTTACTTTGTGGCGGAGCAACAGGGCAGGCGGAGACCACCTAGGTGAGAGGTGGGCCTGGCCCTGGTCGGCGTTCGCGGTTACTTCAAAATAACACGCTTAACGAGATCTGGGTATTCAATCTGAGTTTGGCTACTGGCCTATACGCACAAACCAACTACATGGGAACAGTTATGGGCACTCGACGTTGTGGTATCAGTCGAAGCCTTCGTGACGTCAGCGACTGAGCGACGGCGCGCTGGGTTGGACTGGAACGCCTGCTCTTGTATAAGGGAGGCTAGGTCTGCTCACCGGCCGCGTACGCAACGTGCAGGTGTGCAATGGGCGATGGGCCCAGACCCCTGCGCCATAGGATTTAGACCGGTGTGTTGACCTCTCTGTTGTGCCTAGGTAGGGCTGCGACGTGTTGATCTTCCGAAGCCGGGCATGACCCAGATAAGTGTGTCCGGCCAAAGGGGATCGAGCGTGTTGGGAAATGTGGTGCACCTCTGCAGGGAAGTTAATGTATTCGAATAGCCATGATCTTTGGTAACAGGACGACTTGGAGTTGTACCTTGACCTTATGACAACTAGAACCCGATACTTAATAAAACACACCCTTCCAAGTGCCAGATACAACCAGTGATCGCTCTCTCATAGGGCGACGAGGGGAGGATCATCGGTTAGGATTATGCTATGCGATGTTACTTGGTGAACTTACCATCTACTCTCTTCTTCTACTGCAAGCTGGAGGTTACCAGAAGCGTAGTCTTCGATAGGACTAGCTATCCCCCTCTTATTCTGGCATTCTATAGTTCAGTCCACATATGTTACCCCTTTTCCATTTTGATACCAATGCATACATATGTAGTGTAGCTCCTTGCTTGCGAGTACTTTGGATGAGTACTCACGGTTGCTTTGCTCCCCCTTTCCCCTATCCTATACCCGATTGCTGCGACCAGACGTTGGAGTCCAGGAGCCCGACGCCATTGTCGATGACGACTACTACTACTACTCGGGAGGTGCCTACTACTACGTGCAGCCCGCTGACGACGACCAGGAGTAGTTTAGGAGGATCCCAGGCAGGAGGCCTGCGCCTCTTTCGATATGTATCCCAGTTTGTGCTAGCCTTCTTAAGGCAAACTTGTTTACTTATGTCTGTACTCAGATATTGTTGCTTCCGCTGACTCATCTATGATCGAGCTCTTATATTCGAGCCCTTGAGGCCCCTGGCTTGTAATATGATGCTTGTATGACCTATTTTATTTGTAGAGTTGTGTTGTGATATCTTCCCATGAGTCCCTGATCTTGATCGTACACATTTGCATGTGTGATTAGCGTACGATTGAATTGGGGGCGTCAGAAGTTGGTATCAGAGCTGACTGCCTATAGGAATCCCCCTTTCCAACTCCTTGGCCGAATTTGAGTCTAGTCATTGCAACACTTTTACTAACATGGTTGTGTGGCTTACGGGCCCATGTCGCCATTGGGTGGTATTAGGATCTTTTATTCCTCGACCTATACTCTGGGACTCTGGTCTCTCTTCTATTCGGGTTAAATGATTTTGCTAACTCTAACTCTAGGTTCTCGTAATTACTTCCTTCTAGAGAGCCCCTTATTACAGATGATCGCCTACTGCATCAGAAGATTCCGAAGATACTCTTAGATGTTCTCTCAAGACTTTGTGCCCGTTGCTTTTGCAATTCCATACCACCAAAATATCCCTATGGATAAATACATACACCCGTTGTTCTTACTTCTATTCCCAGTTGATCTTGTTACTACAATATACCCCATACTTCTCTCTATTGCTCCGAGAAAACTTTGTGCTTACTGCCTTGCAGTTCTTTGTCACCTGAATACCCCTATGGATAACTTTGTGCACCTATCGAGTATCCGCTCATCTTCAGTTGATTCATGTATCTCACGAAAGTCTTCGGAATACCATTCGTTCTTTTAAAAATCCTCAATAGCCTATTATTCTTGAAATTCTAGCATACTTGCATTCCGGTTAATTCCATTGGTCTAGCAATTTACTTTAAAAACCTTTGTGATTGTGATTCTGATCCTTTTGATTCAACATGTGTGTGAATGCACACAATCATCAGTTGTTCCCTAGAAGTTATCCTTCCGATTCAGATGTCATTCCAGACATGAGCTGGATCTCGACCAATCAAATTGCCATCGATTGTACCTCTAAGGCTATTCAACTTATCCATCCCTAATCAGAGCATTGCTTCTGATCCCTTGTCTTGGAATTCATAATTCCTTTGCATTTGAGTTTTGAGTTAGTCAGTTGTTTCTATATTCTGATCCTCTTGCAATCTTTCTTCCTCTGGTTGAGTACCGATACTCATATCAGATCCCTTATGGACCACCAGATCCTTTGTTGGATTTTGTTCGACACCGTCCTTCATATTCATTAAACATTGTGAGCTTTTCTTCGGATACATAATACCTTTGGTAAATTGTATCCCCTGCTTTTGTCAACCATGCTCTGCTCCCGAACTTGAGTTATTCACTCTTTTAGTTGGGGGTATGTGTTCATAAGATGCCCCGATGGGTTAAACCTATGCCTTCCTTACTCTGTGTGAACCCAAAAGATTTCACGGGTCATAATTATCTAGTATTGCACCAGGTAAAACTTTCGACAACTAATGTCAATTTCGAAAAGTGAGAGGTGAATGGAAGGTTATACCTGGAAGAAGTGGGAGTCGACCTTGAACTTTGTGTTCATGCCCATGGACACGGTGTATATCCTATCATGTAAGCTTCTTGTAATAATAACTATTCCATTGATATAATATCATTTGGTATTTGTGAATTGGTCCTCTTGCAATCGTGGTTCCGATCATATTTTCTCCTTGATTCCATTTCTTGGACTAGTTAAAGCACTTGTGTTCTGCAGATCAATGCACCTCTGCGACCTCTATTATGTTCTACCTTTGAGTATTACCCCATGGTATCTCGATAAAATCACAGAACCATACTACTTGTGAGTTCTTCTTCAAGTATTATTTCTCACCGATTTCAATTTTTCCCTGGGTTCTGAGTTGTTAGACACTCAGGGACACCGATAGTGAATCGAGTCTGAAATCTGATTCATTAACTCTAAGTAACTTTCGTTGCTTATGAGTTTAATAATCCTTCAAGTCATTCCTAGCCCGATCGGCTATATCATTATCGTGCTAAATTTTAATTGTGCTACCTGGTCCTTCTTCTCGGCGCACAATTTTCGACGATGAGCTAATCTTACGTCGAACTTCCTCGTCATATCATTTCTCCTTAAACATCAAACTTGATTTCGAGTTTATGTCGTACCCTTGGTTCCCATAACTTTTCGCTTCATCATCATTTGACTTGATGGCATCGCCGACCGATTACATCTTCATGAAATCTCTCGACAACTGTGTCGTGATCATCATCAACATCCTAAGCTCTTCCAAGATATATATCGAATTCTTGATGGGCAATACCATCCTTGCCTCTCGATGACTTGTATTATCATCAACGGCATCATTGCCTTACCTCCGACACAAACTTGATCTTGTTATGGAGCTCCTTGCTATCCAGCTTATGTTATGTTCCACCTTGAATTATTATCATCTTTTATATCAAGGATGTTGTGAGAAATGCTCCACCTCTTAAGAATTCTTGTTATAGTATTACTTCTCGCCATCTCCGTTCATTTCTTAGTCCCCGTGTGGTTTCTAATCAGAATACCGGCTATCGAACTTTGGGGTGTAAATTCAAAACTTCTAGCAACTCTATTGCTTGGAAGTGAATGGTCGATAGTTTCATTCTACTTCTTTTGTTCATTTAGTCACCATTCTAACATTGATCGTGCGACCCAGCACATATTTCGGGTGCACCTTTCAATCAATGTTCGATTGTGTATGCTTTCCTCGAGCACCCCATTATATCATTTGATCTGACAAATGTTATCTCCTTGTTCACATGATTGTGGAAACCCATCTTTTTGGTAATCTGTAGGAATGGTCGCTGAGCCATCATCCACCTCCTCACCCTCTCCTTGATTTAATGATGAACTCTTATTTAGGTACTCGCTTCCATAGTTCATTTCCTAAGAATCTTACAATGTCATCTCGTCGATTTGTGTTGCACCTCTTCTTCTCAGGCGTCCTGAGTCTGAGGTATCTTGACACCAATCAGATCTGAATCTCGGTCAGATATGATGGTTGGAACATATTTCCAAGAGTTATAACCTTGGTCTTTATATGACCTGGTAAGGTGATGTCATGCCTAGCACACCTGGCCGGAGTCCTTATTGTTATAGATCTCTTTTCAGCAAGGTTATCCATTCTTCCATGAGGAAATTGCAAGACTTATTCTATAAGTTGTTTCCGATGGATCCTTTGTATCCAAAGTCTGATCTTTGCTTGAATACCATGCCAATGCTACCTCGAAGCATGTCGGTGGTACTTCGATTTCAATAAGAGCATTTGAAGAACAATGCTAAAATTCTTTATTAATCATCCAAACACCGTTGTATGGGTAATTTCATCAAATTTCTCTCCCTTTTCCTAAAGGGTTTTCTACGATATATCCTGTCATGGCTATCATACTCTGCTTGACCTTGTGAAGGATATACCCTTGAAATATGTGTTTAAACACATTTTCCTTTCCATTGTTCTGTTTAATCTGATAATCATATTTTCCTTTCCATTGGTTGGTTTAACGTTTCTTGTGATCTATATGATCTAAGCAGTAATATTCTCCTGCTTATGTAAACACCTCGGTGTACAATTCTGTCAGCAAGACCCTGTTACTATTGTTGATGACATTCTGGTAACCACCGATGGACGAGAACCTTGCCTATTGGTCCGCCTCGTTTCAACGAGCAGGGAAATGGTTCTCTTCGTCCCTCACCCTTAGTACCAACGTTGTTGCCAACATAACTGACAGGCTATCGTCTGACATACCTTGCTATCTTGACCGTGCAAGACATCATCACTTTCCTACTTTTAACCCACATGGTGGGCCCATAACCCACACGTCCCAGGATCGAAACCTGACTCTCCTGTACACACCCCCGCTCCCAAGGTTGTTCCTCGCACATGGCCTCGTATGTAATTCACGAGCCACCTTCCGAGAGATCATCAATTCTGGTATCAGACACAATACTTATTCCAGTTGCTTTGAACACCTTTCATGACCTATAACAGGCATCGAACAATTGCCTGCCCACTCGAAACTTCCAATGATACCTCCATACTTTGCTCTCGATATTTTCTTAAGTTTCAATTCGAGAGTTACTTTCTTCCACCTTCCCCGATATTATCGACCAGATAGTCAACCTTGCAGAGGTTCGTTCCCCGGGAATACCCACCCTTTATTCTTTCGTAAGTACGATGAAGTTTCTAAAGAAAGGATGATGACTTCATCATGATGACCTGAAGCAGAGCAATGAAGACATCAATGTATTGGATCATCCTCTTTGAGAAGAGCAACCCTGAATGAGAAGACCCGCTAGATTCATTACCAAACCTTTCCCCCTTTCACTACCACTTAAATCTCGAGACGAGATTTCTTGTAGTGGAGGAGAATTGTGACGCCCAGATAATTAAGCTACAATAAACCCCTGTTAATGGTGTCATGGCATAACATTATTGTAGCTAATCCTCACTTGATCCAAATCACTGTTCAAAATTGAAAGTGCGTTATATCGACTAGAGGGGGGGTGAATAGGCGATTTTTATGAAAGTCTTCAAAACGTGAGAGTTATGAAGACAAACAGTGAAGATTATGCCTATTACTATGCAGCGGAAGTTAGATTACACTAGGCCAGCCATGGTCATGTATTCAATAGAGTGAAAGCGCAATGACAAACAGCTTCAGTGTAATAAGGATCAGGTAGGAAGAAGTTATGAAGCCGAACAGATCATACATTCATGTTGTGAAGACAAAAGATAAAGCAAGCATGCAATGGCTTCACAATGAATAACTGTAAGTGAAGGGAAGTGAAGATGAAACCAGTGACACGTTGAAGACAATGATTTGTTGGACCAGTTCCAGTTGCTGTGACAACTGTACGTCTGGTTGGAGCGGCTAGGTATTTAAACCAAAGGACACACAGTCCCGGACACCCAGTCAAGGACACTTAGTCCAAGACACCCAGTCCTCACCGTTTTCTCCTTGAGCTAAGGTCACACAGACCTCGCTCAATCACTCAGGTAAGTCTTCAAGGTAGACTCCCAAACCTTCACAGACTTCGTTCACTGGCAATCCACAATTTCTCTTGGATGCTCAGAACGCGACGCCTAACCGTCTGGAGGATGCACAGTCCTCAAGTGTAATAAGTCTTCAGATCACACAGACACGAAGACTTAAGTGATGCCCAATTTACTCTGGCTCTGGGTGGTTAGGGATTTTCTCCTCACTAGGAATTTTTCTTTCAAAGGCTTCGAGGTGGGTTGCTCTCAAACGACAAAAGCCGTGCACTGAAATCTGAGCAGCCAGCCGTTTATGGTTGTGGGGGGTGGACTATTTATAGCCACTTGGCAACCCTACCTGATCTGTCCGAAATGACCCTGGGTCACTAAGGAACTGACACGTGTACCAACGGTCGGATTTCGAACTCACACGGCAACTTTACTTGGGCTACAAGTAAAGCTGACTTGTCTGACTCTGGACATGATTTTCTCTCATAGGCTTCGCTCGAAGACATAGGATTTGAATTAGGCATCACTACAGTCATTCTGACTGGTTCTCTTCGACCCCACTTAACAGTACGGTGGTTCCTATGACACAACATGAATGAAATAAAACTACAAAGGATCTAGGTCTTCGAGTTCCAAAAGCTTCATAGGGAGTCTTCTCATGTCATTGTCTTCAATATGAATATCTTCATAAACCACCATTGTCTTCAATGCCTTCGTACATTTTTAGGGGTCATCTCTGGTAGTAAAACCGAATCAATGAGGGACTTCTACCTGTGTTTTCCTGCAATTCTCACAAACACATTAGTCCCTCAACTAGGTTTGTCGTCAATACTCCAAAACCAACTAGGGGTGGCACTAGATGCACTTACAAAAATTCAAATTTAAATTAAAAAAATTCAAATTGTTAAACATGGAAGCTAAAATGTTCAAAGTGTGGAAAATGATCCCAGGATATTTGTCATGTTGAAACCACATTTTTATAAAGTTTTTAAATGCTCCTAGATGAATAAAATAGGGGCTAAAACAATTATTAAATACTTTTAAATAATAAACAAATGTAAAACTATTTTATTTCGTGCCAAATTAATTATGACAATGGCCTAACTAATATAATGCTAATTTAGGGACTGAGTTGATATATTTTAAAACTAAATATAAAGTAAAACTAAAAGAAACAGAAAAATAGATAAACAAAAATAAAAAGAAACAAGCCCCCCCCCCACGCTGGGCCAAACGACCCAGCTGGCCGCCGCACTGGACGGCCCACCAGGCCCAGCCGGGCCTCCTTAACCTCCCCACTCCACTGAACCCTAGCCACTAACCCTCCCACTTTCTCCACTCTCCCCCCACGATCTCTTCCCCCATCCCGATTCTGGATCGGGGCACACGCCTTCGCCCCGTCGCCGTCACCTCGCGGCGTCGCTCGGACCCGTCCTCGCCGGACCGATCCGTCCTCGACTCCTCCTCGCCGTGTTCTGCACCACCGTCGCCGCCAGTCATCTCCGTCCTCCTCCTCGCCCCCCACTGCCAGTGCCCTGCAAACCCGTGAGGCCCTTCCCCTCCTTCTCCTCTGTCGCGCTCCGGCCCCGCGCTCACCGCGGTCGGGCCGCACCCTGGCCACACGATGCACCGACCGGCCGTGCCCGTCATCCTGCGCCCGCTACCGCCCCGGGGCCGCGGCCTCCTCCTCGTGCGCGCCCATCGTGGCCACCTCCCCCGCTCTGCTACGGCCTCGCCGGCCTGCACCGGCCTCCAGCCCTCCACGCCCGCAGCTTGCCATCCGCGCCCTCCTACGCGCCCGCTTCGCCCGGCCTCGCCCGCTCTCGCCGCGCCACCACCCTGCTTCCTCGCGCTGCCCACGCGCCCGGCCGAGCCGGCCCCTGCCTGCTGCTCTCTACCGCAGCTCGTCTCCGGCGCCCGCGCCTCCCGGCTTGCGCCAGTCCCGGTGCCGCGTCCGCCCCAGCGGCCTCACCCCACTACTGCCCTTGCCTGCAGCTCGTTCCGCCCGCGTGCCCCGCGACGCCTGCAGCCGGCCACCATGGCCAATCGCCCTCGCCGCCCCCGGATGGCGCTGCTCTTCGCCGCAGCGGCTGTCGGCACCCGCCACGCCTGCGGTGGCCCCGCCTCTCCGTCGGCCGCCCCGGCCACCACCGCACCTGGCCTCGCCCCCACTTTCCCATTGCCGGTGCCCCGCCGCCGCCCCGGTGGCCGACGCCGGCCACGGCCTCGCCCGTGCCCCGTTCGGGCGGGCGCCCGCACCCGCTCTCCCAGCACTTGTTAGGCCTTATGGGCCACTGCCCAGTGGGCCCCCAGCCCCTGGTTTTAAAAAGTAACTAAAATTAAATAAATTGATTAATTAATTAATTAAGGGATTAACTAACCTAATTAGTGTAGCTTAATTAGCTAATTAACATGTAATTAGCTTGATGTGTCCATGGTAGCAGGGCCCCACCACTAATTAGACTGATATAAACAATTGGTTAAAACACATGTGACACTGACATGCGGGACCCGCACGCACTATTCATGCTGTTGACCAGTCTTCGTTGACTGGGTCAACTGGGTCATCCGACCCCACCTGTCAGCCCTTGGTGCACCGCTGGGTGCACTTCACCGGGTGCACCCACCCCTTTTTCGAATTAGTTAATAAAAGCAATTTCAGAATATTGCTAAAACTTTAATAATTCATAGAAAAATAACCGTAGCTCGGATGGAAAAACTTTGTACATGAAAGTTGCTCAGAACGACGAGATGAATCCGGAAACGCAGCCCGTTCGTCCGCCATGCATCCCTAGCATAGCGAACACACAACTTTCCCCCTCCGATTCATCTGTCCAAAAACGTGAAACACCGGGGATACTTTCCCAGATGTTTCCCCCCTTCATCGGTACCACCTCATACCGCGTTAGGGCACCCCTAGCACCGCTACTTGTCATGTCATGCATCGCTATGCATCTGTTTGCTTAATATTTATTGTTTCTTCCCCCTCTTCTCTCGCTAGACACCGAGACCGACGCCACTGCTACCCAGTACGACTACGGTGTTGACGACCCCTCTCTCTTGCCAGAGCAACCAGGCAAGCCCCCCCCTCGATCACCAGATGTCGCCTAATCACTCTCTACTGCTTGCATTAGAGTAGTCTAGCATGTTACTGGTTTCCGTTAATCCTATTCTGATGCATAGCCTATCATTGTTGCTACAACTGTTGATACCTTACCTGCAATCCTATAATGCTTAGTATAGGATGCTAGTTCATCATCAGTGGCCCTACATTCTTGTCTGTCTGCCATGCTATACTATCGGGCCGTGATCACGTCGGGTGTTGATCACGGGTATATATGTATATACATAACACATAATACATGTTGTGACTAAAGTCGGGTCGGCTCGTTGAGTACCGGCAAGTGATTCCGTTGTTGGGGGCTGAAGGGGCAGGTGGTTCCACCCAGGTAGTGGTGGTCCTTGGTTCCCGACGGCCCCCGACTGTTACTTTATGGCGGAGCGAAAGGGCGGGCGAAGACCACCTAGGTGAGAGGTGCGCTTGGCCCTGGTCGGCGTTCGCGGTTACTTCAAAATAACACGCTTAACGAGATCTGGCTATTTGATCTGAGTCTGGCTACTGGCCTATACGCACTAACCAACTACGTGGGAACAGTTATGGGCACTCGACATCGTGGTATCAGCCGAAGCCTTCGTGACGTCTGCGACTGAGTGGTGCGCGCCAGGTTGGACTGGAACGCCTGCTCTTGTATAAGGGAGGCTAGGTCTGCTCACCGGCCGCATACGCAACATGCAGGTGTGCAATGGGCGATGGACCCTGACCCATGCGCCATAGGATTTAGACCGGCGTGCTGACCTCTCTGTTATGCCTAGGTAGGGCTGTGACGTGTTGATCTTCCGAGGCCGGGCATGACCCAGATAAGTGTGTCCGGCCAAAGGGGATCAAGCGTGTTGGGAAATGTGGTGCACCCCTGCAGGGAAGTTAATCTATTCGAATAGCCGTGATCTTCGGTAACAGGACGACTTGGAGTTGTACCTTGACCTTATGACAACTAGAACCGGATACTTAATAAAACACACCCTTCCAAGTGCCAGATACAACCGGAATCGCTCTCTCACAGGGCGACGAGGGGAGGATCATCGGTTAGGATTATGCTATGCGATGTTACTTGGTGAACTTACGATCTAGTCTCTTCTTCTACTGCAAGCTGGAGGTTACCAGAAGCATAGTCTTCGATAGGACTAGCTATCCCCCTCTTATTCTGGCATTTTGCAGTTTAGTCCACATATGTTACCTCTTTTCCATTTTGATACGAATGCATACACATGTAGTGTAGCTCCTTGCTTGAGAGTACTTTGGATGAGTAATCACGGTTGGTTTGCTCCCCCTTTTCCCCTATCCTATACCCGATTGCTGCGACCAGACTTTGGAGTCCAGGAGCCAGACGCCACTGTCGATGATGACTACTACTACTCGGGAGGTGCCTACTACTACGTGCAGCCCGCTGACGATGACCAGTAGTAGTTTACGAGGATACCAGGCAGGAGGCCTGCGCCTCTTTCAATATGTATCCTAGTTTGTGATAGCCTTCTTAAGGCAAACTTGTTTACTTATGTCTGTACTCAGATATTGTTGCTTCCGCTGACTCGTCTATGATCGAGCTCTTGTATTCGAGCCCTCGAGGCCCCTGGCTTGTAATATGATGCTTGTATGACATATTTTATTTGTAGAGTTGTGTTGTGATATCTTCCCGTGAGTCCCTGATCTTGATCGCACACGTTTGCGTGTATGATTAGTGTACAATTGAATTGGGGGCGTCACAGCTAGTTAGCTTGCTTGTGGGTGTATGCGTGTGAGTGTGAGTCCATCCCCTAATGGATGGATGGAGCTATCTTATATAGTGTGGAGTGGGCATGGTAGCTTAGTTTGTAAGCTAAGTGGTGGCGTGGGGGGCAAGTGGGCATGGGGCACCATGCCCATGATGGTGTGGATGCGATGTGAATGCCTCGTTGTCCCTAGTGCACTTTATAAAACAGTGCCCATGGACAGATACACTGTAGATGACGTTGCAGTACGGCCGTCTTGTCGGGGTCTTGTTGGTGTCGGGTCGGGGCTGCAGTCGGCAGCTGGCTGGTTGGCACAGTCAGCAGCCGGGCGGGCAGAGCAGTCGGACAGGGAGCCGGCAGGAGCGGCCGGGCAGTCGGACTGAGGGGCTTCGCTAGCCCCTATGTCTTGATTTATTGTCTCGCCGTCTTTGGGGTATCCGTGGCCAATTACTCCGACATGGCACAACATGCTATGGTAATTTTTCTGTCTTATTTGCAAAGGCTCACACATTGACAATCAACAAAGTCATTTTGGAACAAGTGCTGTCACGTTACAAATCAGAAACACAAGTATTACTGAAACCGTGGGCGTTCTACTTACCAATTACGTGCCGCCACGCGCCCCCCCTTTTATTGTCTAGGAGGTGCTGTGCGGGGTAGCTATTTGAGTACAGGAGGCGTGAGATCAGACCCCTGGGCGTGCTCATCGGGAGGAGAGCCCTTTGACCTCTACCCGCCGCGCACCTTCCTCCCAACGTCTCCATTAATGGCGCCCAAGTCCCTATTCTACGGCGTGGCTATATGTCTCACTGGACTGAGATTTAAGAGAGAAAACTGAAAATCTGAAAAGAAAGTTTTGCACGTATCTTGATGTAAGATCTGACGAACCTATATTGCACCGACTGTGACTTATAGCAAGCGTGATGAATATTAAGGACGATGACAGTGGATAATAATTGTCTTACATATTTAGGAACATAATTAAAAAAAGCCACACGTGGCAACGCCTGAAATACACAAGGGTAAAATAAGAAGGAAGACAACGATCTGGCTCGCTAATCTCTACTTTCTTGATGTGTTGCTGTAGGCCGCCGGAACTAGTCTCCGCGTCGAGCGGCGATGAGCTCTTTCTTGTCCTGAACATGCTGCTTGAGAGCATACACGGATTCCTCCACCAGCCTTCTGCGCTCAATGCGCAGCATGGCATTCTCGTCCATAAGTTTCTCGACGATGACGCCGGTCCTCTTCAACAAGGCAGTGGTCTCCTCCTGCTGCTCCGCACTTCCGACGATCTTCGCCATCAGCAGGTCGTGCTCGGCCAGGAGCTTCGCATTACTCTCATTTAGTTGCCGGATGACGCCGGTAGCCTGTTCAAAAGAGGCTTTCATGTCGTCCTGCAACCTCGCCCAGCCAGAGATCGGATCCATTTGGCTATGGATGATCGCATGCATGCGCCTGTAAGAGTCCACGACTGCCCGCGAGATATTTCCCAGGCCGCCGCGGCGCGGGAGGACATCTCTGCTGCATTCGTGGCGCGGCGGGACATCTCTTCTTCTTCCGCGGCGCGGCCGGACCAGTCTGTTACATCGATGGCGCGGAAGGACCTCCGTGCTGATTCGACGGTGCGGCGGGACCTCTGTACTGCTATGGCTGTGTGGCGGGACATGCCGGCTGCGTTCGCGGCGAGGCGGGACATCTCTCTTGCTTCCACTTCCATGCTCGCATCTCCCTGGTGGCAATCTCTCGACCCAGCTCACGCTGGCCATGGCAGATGCAAGGGAACGATGATGAATGACTTGTTTGTTTTTGTGGATGAGGAGTTGAGGAGGAATGTGCAGTCATCTTGGAGTAGTATTATTTATAACCGAGTACTAATACGCTCCTAAGTGGGAAACCATTTAGGTTTTGATCGGTGTGAACAGGTTTTCAATTTGGAATGTGACGGGATGCAGGCTCAAAATTTATTGACGGTTATATGTGCGGCACTATTCCCGAAAGGTGTAACGTGGGCACGCCTTCTCGGCCGCGTACGTGGCGTTTACACCATAAGGTGCACCGCAATAGGCAATGTCAGCACACGTCTTGTTCCAACAACCATGCGCGCTCGTTATTAACATCACGCACGCTTCTTTTAATTCGACTATGTGCCCGTCTAGCGTACACACGTCGATCTATCTAACTATTTCTGTTTGTCGTGGCTAATCGCAAACAGTTCATCCGTGTGAAGTGTATGCCATCAATCGCAGATACTTTGATCTGGCTGACCCGTTTCTGTTGTGTTGCCAATCCTTCTAAAGTGTATGCCCTCAATCGCACACACCTTTATCTAGCTGCCCGTTTCTATTGTTCCTCCTCATCACAAACAGTTCATCCGAGTGAACTGTATGCCGTGTATCACACATGCCTTCATCTGGCTGCCCGTTTCTTTTGTTCCGCCTCATCGCAAATAATTAATTGAACTGAACCATATGCCCTGCACCGCACACGCAACTAAAATCTGAACTGTGTTTGATGGCTCCACAATTGCAAACGTTTTGCACCTTTTTTGATGGTTCTTTTACACCACTGTTTGTAATTATTGCATCGCACACAGTTTCGTCGAAGGGTCTTCGATTGTAGTGTCGCGTTAGCAGCATCCTACAGTAGTGTATGGGCTCCTTGTTAGATCAATAATAATGCATATGAGAGCCACTCAACATTTTCATCGTTGTCTTCTCCTCTCGACCCCCAAAGAAAAGAATTTCAAAGAAACACACTGAAATGTTTTTGGAGTTTTTGTTTTTCTAAAGAAAGTAAAACAAGAACGAGAAAAACTATTTACACGGGAAAGCTCCCAACAAGCAAAAGAAGAACGAGAAATCTTTTTGGGTTTTCTTTAATACTACTACTAAGCATGGAAAGAAATCAGCTACAACAATCTTTTTTGGTTTTTCTTAAGGTTTTTCAAACACACAAGAAGAAAGCGAGAAAAAGAAATAAACTAACATGGCTATACAATGAAAAAGTATGAACATCGACAACTGAAATGAGTGTGTGAAAATGAATGTAATGTCGGTGAGAAATACGTACTCCCCCAAGCTTAGGCTTTTGGCCTAAGTTGGTCTACGCCCATGGATCAAAGTAGCCCTCTCCAGTGTACTGCGGAGGATCCCGGGGGTTCCACTGGTCAGCGAGCTCCTGTGGCTCCCACTGATAAATAGACTCCTGATATGGATGAAGTGATGGCTCTGGCTCAAGAACTGGGGATCGTGTCCCCTCCCAGTATGCATGAATGTCCGCGGACAAAATGAAGTACCTGCCCGAATGAATATCAAACAAAGTAGGTGTAGGCAAAGTAATAATATGAAAAGTATCCTCGCTAAATATCAAGTTATAAATGAGTCTCTTTTCCTTATCATAACGAATAAAATTATGTGCTACCATACTGTCATATTCTAAGTGTATAGTGGGTAGCAGTTTCTCCTCTTTCTCAGCATGCCTAATAGGTATCTCAAAGCGTCTAGGAAGGCGGGAAGCATAAATACCTCCAAAGATAGGACCCTTAGTACGGTTGAGACTCAATCGTCTAGCAACCATAGTGCCTAAACTGAAAGTTTTATCATGAAGTAAAGCATGGCGCAAAATGGCAAGGTCAGGAGCACTAAGGCCTCCACTATCCCTGCGACCAATCAAACATCTCCCCGCAAATAATGTGTAATAGCGCAAAATAGGAAAATCTAAACTAGACACTCTCGCTTTCGACACCTTTCTCCTTTCCCCTATGGTAACTTCATCAATAAAATCTTCCACATCTCTAGGATGTGGTTCCTCGATGCTACGCTCATAAGGTAATTTACAAACCTCATAGAAGTTATAAAGTGTCATCTCCTTATACTCATCATATAAGTGAAACTCTACCATGGGTGGTGATCTCCTAGCATGAAAATAAAAATTTTGCACGAAAGTATTAGTGAGTAGGAGATACTGATCACACTAGTCGTGGAGGAAGTCGGTGATGCCTGCATTCTCAGCCAAATAATAGAAATCCTCATAAAGTCTGGCCGCCTCCAAGAATGCATCACATGGCCATTCACACGGCCGAATCTCCACGGCGCAAGGAGGATTATACTTGGGCTTTCCCTTCTCTTCGTTTTCTTTTTCCTTTGAGCCCCGATTCGAGGAGCCTCTCAACAATCTCCTCGTCATTTTCTTTCTCTAAAAATTTCTGAAATTTTTAGTGACTCAAAATAAAAGTGAACCAAACTCAACAAAATTGATAGAAACTACTCCTACAAGTGCCTAGAGGCTATATCTTGCATCAAAACTACTTTGGACCGTATAAATTTGACATGCAAGGTCAAGAACAAGGTCACCATGCTACCTCTTGAGCATTGCGTTGGTTTTCCCTTGAAGAGGAAAGGGTGATGCAGTAAACTAGCGTAAGTATTTCCCTCAGTTTTTGAGAACCAAGGTATCAATCCAGTAGGAGATCACGCTCGAGTCCCGCGCACCTACACAAACAAATAAGAACCTTGCAACCAACACGGTAAAGGGGTTGTCAATCCCTTCACGGTCACTTATGAGAGTGAGATCTGATAGATATGATAAGATAATATTTTTGGTATTTTTATGATAAAGAGAAATAAAGATGCAAAGTAAAATAAACGTCAATAGAAATAGCTAAATGTTGGAAGATTAATATGATGGAAGATAGACCCGGGGGCCATAGGTTTCACTAGTGGCTTCTCTCAAGAGCATAAGTATTATGGTGGGTAAACGAATTACTGTCGAGCAATTGATAGAATTGAGCATAGTTATGAGAATATCTCGGTATGATCATGTATATAGGCATCACGTCCGCGACAAGTAGACCGAAACAATTCTGCATCTACTACTATTACTCCACACATCGATCGCTATCCAGCATGCATCTAGAGTATTAAGTTCATAAGAACAGAGTAATGCTTTAAGTAAGATGACATGATGTAGAGGGATAAACTCATGCAATATGATATAAACCCCATCTTTTTATCCTCGATGGCAACAATACAATACGTGTCGTTTCCCTTACTGTCACTGGGATTGAGCACCGCAAGATTGAACCCAAAGCTAAGCACTTCTCCCATTGCCAATCTAGTAGGCCAAACCAAACTGATAATTCGAAGAGACTTGCAAAGATAAACCAATCGTACATAACAGAATTCAGAGGAGAATCAAATATTGTTCATAGATAAACTTGATCATAAACCCACAATTCATCGGATCTCGATAAACACACTGCAAAAGAAGATTACATCGAATAGATCTCCAAGAAGACCGAGGAGAACTTTGTATCGAGATCCAAAGAGAGAGAAGAAGCCATCTAGCTAATAACTATGGACCTGAAGGTCTGAAGTAAACTACTCACACATCACCGGAGAGGCCATGGAGTTGATGTAGAGGCCCTCCGTGATCAATCCCCCTCCGACGGAGCTCCGGAAAAGGCCCCAAGATGGGATCTCTCGGGTACAGAAGGTTGCGGCGGTGGAATTAGGTTTTCGTGGTGCTCCTGGATGTTTGGGGGGTACGTGGATATATATAGGAGGAAGAAGTAGGTCGGTGGAGCAATGAGGGGCCCACGAGGGTGGAGTGCGCGCCCTCCTGCCTCGTGGCCTCCTCGATTGTTTCTTGACTCCCACTCCAAGTCTCCTGGATCACGTTTGTTGAGAAAATCACGTTCCCGAAGGTTTCATTCCGTTTGGACTTCGTTTGGTATTCCTTTTCTGCGAAACACTGAAATAGGCAAAAAAACAGCAATTTGGGTTGGGCCTCCGATTAATAGTTTAGTCCCAAAAATGATATAAAAGTGTAAAATAAAGCCTATTAACATCCAAAAGAGATAATATAATAGGATGGAGAAATCAAAAAATATAGACACGTTGGAGACGTATAAAGCATCCCCAAGCTTAATTCCTGCTCGTCCTCGAGTAGGTAAATGATAAAAAAAGAATTTTTGATGTGGAATGCTTTCTAACATATTTCTCATTGTAATTTTTATTTATTGTGGCATGAATGTTCAGATCCTAAAGATTCAATATAAAAGTTTAATATTGACATAGAAATAATAATACTTCATGCATACTAACTAAGCAATCATGTATTCTCAAAATAACATGGCCAAAGAAAGTTATCCCTACAAAATCATATAGTCTGGCTATGCTCTATCTTCAATACACAAAATATTTAAATCATGAACAACCCCGATGACAAGCCAAGCAATTGTTTCATACTTTTGGTGTTCTCAAACTTTTTCAATCTTCACGCAATATATGAGCGTGAGCCATGGATATAGCACTATATGTGGAACGGAATGGTGGTTGTGGAGAAGACAAAAAAGGGTAAGATAGTCTCACATCAACTAGGCGTATCAACGGGCTATGGAGATGCCCATCAATAGATATCGATGTGAGTGAGTAGGGATTGCCATGCAACGGATGCACTAGAGCTATAAGTATATGAAAGCTCAACAAAAGAAACTAAGTGGGTGTGCATCCAACTCGCTTGCTCACGAAGACCTAGGGCATTTTGAGGAAGCCCATCATTGGAATATACAAGCCAAGTTCTATAATGAAAAATTCCCACTAGTATATGAAAGTGATATCATAGGAGACTCTCTATCATGAAGATCATGGTGCTACTTTGAATCACAAGTGTGGAAAAAGGATAGTAGCATTGTCCCTTCTCTCTTTTTCTCTCATCATTTTTTTCTTTGGGCCTTCTTTCTTTCTTTTTTGGCCTCTTTTTTCCCTTTTTTATTTTTTGTCCGGAGTCTCATCCTGACTTGTTGTAACATCCCAAATTTGCAATTTGGAATGTTATACACTAGATCATCATGCATGTCATTTTTTCTTGCATTTTGGTTGATCCTAGAAATATCACGCAACTCAAGGACCCTCGGAGAGAGTTGGAGATTTCGTTATTTTCATATTTGAGAGTTTTCTCAAATTTGAAAAGAGGATCATTTGATCCATTTATTTCATCTTCAATTATTTTTCCAATATATCAAATATGAGAGAGGGAATAATATGACTTTCCCAAAAGTTAGGAAAAATGAAGATCTAATGAATAAATCAAATTTTGTTTTCCGGTGTTTATTTGCATTTTATTTGGATAGGGAAAAATGCGCGTTTTCAAAAATTGCATTTTAGGTACGGCAAAAAGTTCATTTTGTTCGACTCATTTTTAGGAGTCGGGGAAAATTTACTTTAGGTTTTTCGGAGTTCGTTTAGTTTCTTTTTCTTTTGTTTTCTGCGTGCGAAAACCAGTAAAAAAAAGGAGCCTCCCGCCAGGCCAGCCGGGCCAAAGGCCCAGCCAGCCGGCCACCGCCCCAGCCTCCCTGTGCGCGTGCGCCAGGCGCAGGCCGCCGCCTCGCCTCGGCCTAGCCGAGTCCGGTTGGACTCTAGGCTAGTCCCCTTTCCTTGTTTCGTTTTCCTTTTCCTTCTCTTTTTCTTGCCCCCTACCCCAAGTCTCCTCTCCCCTCACCTATATAAATACCCACACCCCCCTCTCCTCACACCAAAACCCAAGCCCCTCTCCTCCTAAGCCGCAGCAAGCAGCAGCGCGCAGCCCCAAGCCGCCGCCTTAGACGCGCCGCCCCGCGCCTAAGCCGCCGCCGCCGCCCGGAGCCCACCGCCCGAGGTAGCCGCGCCTCTCTTTTTTCTTCCCCGGTCCGGTTTTTCCTAAAAGAACCGTTCCGTTTTTCTCTCCGATTCTTTTCTTTTTCTTCTGGTTTTTGTTTTGGTTTTCTTCCGAAACCCTAGATCGGTTTTCCGTTTCTTTTTCGGTTTCTTTTCCGAAACCCTAGATCGGTTTTGTTCTTCTTTCGGACCGTTCGTCTCAACGAACGTGATCACCGATTGTTCCCGGTTAACGACGCCCGTTCGTTTAACCGTCCGTCTCTTTCTTTTTGTCGGATTTATTCCGCGATCGTGATCTCAGATCCGATCTTCGTTCTAGTATTTCTTCCCGCTCGTTTATCGGAATCAGGTGATTCAAGCGCCTGGAGTTTCGTTTCGAAACCGCCGTTCCGTCTAATCAACTTGAACAAGTTTTTGTCGCAATAAAATTTGACCTAGTTTCAACTCGCTAGAACCGAGTTGTTTTCTTCCGCCGTTTGTTTTCCATTTCTTTGTTCGGTTCGTTCTTTCTTTGCAACCGGAGTTCTTAAGTTGAACTTTCTGGTTCGTTCTCTTGTTCGAGTTTTACCTGTGCATTAGATGAGTACTTATTGTGTGCTTGTTGTTTGTCTATGATAGATCACCCGGATTGCGCCGCTTGTTACTTCGAAACCCTAGGTCTCGCGGATCATCAGCAAGGCAAGTAACACTTTGATCATACCTTTTCTACAACCCATGTTTTATTGCATTAGATCAATCCTCTCACATTGCATGATTAGTATCTAATTAAATTGAGGGATGGGAAGTAGATGAGGTAGTACCTATCACCTGTATAATTATGAAACCTTTGGGAGTTACTTCTACGTTTGCTTATTTTGCCATGCTATGCTAGTAGACGTGGATTGGGTGAGTGATATCCATGACAGATGTGAGCTTATTAATTTTAATGGTTTATCTAAGGTGGCAACTTAAACACACATCTGGGTGGATTGAGGCACCTGATGTCTATCAGGACTTGCCTGTTTTTTTTCGGACCGCCACCCAGGCTCAAAGGGATCATAAGATAATTCATGCTAGAAACTTCCGTGTGCAGCCACATGCTACTATGGGCTCTGGCATAGTTGACTAAGTTGTGCAAACTCTTACGGGGTGGACTAGCAGATGTAGGGGTTGTAGGTGGTACGGTCTACCCCACATGTAAGGTGCTAGTGCTTCTGAAAGACTATGTCTCGGTCATCCGTTTCTCAAACACCATGTAGTGCGAGAAAACAAACGGAGGCGATCGAGTCATGTGGGGAAAAGTGCGCAAACCTCTGCAGAGTGTACAAACTAATCATGATTAGCCGTGTCCCCGGTTATGGACAACTTGAGTATCTAGTACTTGAATATCATGTGAATCTCAACATGTTACTTCTAATTAACGTTGTTGGGTTTTAATTGTTCACTTAATTGGGATCGGAATGCTGTCAACCATTCTCGATGTTTCACAACTACCATGATAGTTAAATAAATTTATTCCTTTGCAGTAGGGAAAAACTGGCTTTACGCAAAACTGTAACCATAGAGCTTTCCACCAGCCATATATGCATATACTATAGCTGTTTCATTCCATTACTCTCTATGTGTTACATTGCCAGCATATTCCATGTGCTGACCCGTTTTCGGGCTGCAACTTCTCATGTTGCAGACTTTTCAGACGACGAGTAAGGTGCTTTTAGGTCGTGGTTCTATACTCAGTGATGCCATTGGAGTTGATGGACCCATTTATCTTCCGAGTCTTCCGCTGTTATCGACACTAGATGGCCTTAAGCCATATTTATTGTAATAAGTTCTCTTTGAGACAACGATGTAATAAGTGTGTGATTGCCACTCTGCTATAAATCCTTCGATGTACTGTGTGGTGTCAGCATTACTGATCCAGGGATGACACCGGAGCATAGAGCACTTGATCCATTCGGGTCGGGTCGCCACAAAGATGGTATCAGAGCACACGCTGACTGTAGGACACGACCACTAAGTTGAAGCCATAGATCACCCTTCTCTTCTCATTTTCTAACTCCTCATCTTTTCTACTCTTTTAGGATGACGAACGTGAAGATTAAGTACGCACAACCGGATGAAGGCACACCATTTGGATTTCACCTGAAGGAAGTCACCAAGTACCTGAACAGTGGATTACCAAGCTTCACGGGAACCTTCAACGCCACTCTGCCTGAAGAGGAGCGCTGGAAGATTCAAGCTCACGTTCCGGGAAGGACATTCGCGCCAATCACGAAGCCCATAGATAGTGTTTTCAATGCACCAACCTGGAGTCTGGGAAGAAGCATGGCAGCTCATATCACCATAGGATGCATTGGAGAAGTTTATCAAGAAGACCTTAAGGACACCATCTACCAGATTTGCGGACACCGAGATGAACGATGGGAGTTAGTCAGCACCAAGAAGGATAGATCCATTGGATCTTTCATCCAGGAGTTAAACCAGCACATTCGACGCCACGAGAACCAGATGTGCAATGATATGATAGAGTTGAATAATGCAAAGGCAAGGATCATCGAGCTAGAAGGAGAACTGAAGTCTACATGCAAGGACTACATGGACGAGATCGTAGCTCTAGCAAGGCACAATGGCGATCTTAAGCAGGATATTAAAGAACTCAAGAGGAAGTTAGCATCCCAGGAGGAAGACGAGTACGTCGCATGTCCAGACAACTACATCATCATCGACGACACCGATTCGGATCCAAGTGAACCCGACTTTGAAGACGAAGCTGGAGCAGATATCATGGAGTCTTCCACCGGTTCAAATTTCTAGATGACCACCAAATAGTAGTAGTATTCCCCCATGTAAACATTATAGTCGAGCACTTTTGCGATAGTTTTAGACCGTTTGTAAGCCCTTGTTTGATTGAATGAAGTGATTTTGTGTGCATTTGCTCATGTGCACTGGGGTAGTGTTTTGCCTTTAGACCTCACTCTATTCTTAATTCTCGTCTTTTCTAAACCCTCAGATGCCTCCAAGACGTGACAATGGATTTCCACCGGAGCTCACTCAGTTGATCTAGCAGCAGAATCAATTGATGCAGATGTTAGTCCAGAACCAGCAGAACAACAACAACCCACCACCACCACCACCTATTGACCACCTAGCCCGTTTCCTTAGTCTGAATCCGCCGGTGTTTTCCAGTAACACCGAGCCAATAGTAGCAGACGTTTGGCTCCGCAAGATAGGAAGGGAGTTGACCACTGCAGGATGCACGGATGGTGAGAAAGTGAAGTTTGCCGCACATCAGCTTGACGGACCCGCGACAGCATGGTGGGAGAATTTCACAGCCACTTACCCAGTTGACACTGTCACATGGGATCAGTTTCAGCAAGCTTTCCGCACTGCCCATGTTTCAGCAGGAGCTATGGCCATGAAGAAGCGTGAGTTTCGTAACTTACGCCAAGGAGGAAGGACAGTTGGCCAGTACGTTGACGATTTCCGCAAGTTAGCACGTTATGCCCCAGATGACGTTGCTACAGATGCAGCTAAGCAGGAGAAGTTTCTGGAAGGACTGAATGATGAACTAAGCATGAAGTTGATGGTAGCGAGTTTCAACAACTACCAGGAGTTGGTAGATCGTGCCATCATGATTGAAGGGAAGCAACAGCAGATTGAGAACCGTAAGAGGAAGTATGGACAGGGGAAGTATAACCCTGGAGCCCAGCAAAAGCCCCGTTTTGCCCCTAAACCGGGATTTCAGTTTCAGCACACCCATGGAGGAGGTATCTCGCACAACCATAATGGCCACAAGAATGGTAATGGGAATGGAGGAAGCAACGGCCAGAACCGGACCACCCCAACGACCCCAACCAAGAGAGACCTGAGTCAAGTCACCTGTTTCAAGTGTTCCAAGACTGGACATTATGCCAATGAATGTCCTGAAGGCCAGAATGGAAATGGCAATGGAAGCTCTGGGAAGAAGCCGAACCCTTTAATAGAGGATAGGTGAACCACATTAATGTGGAGGAGGTTGAAGATCAGCCTGATGCAGTAATCGGTAAGTTTTTGGTTAAGTCATTTACCGCACTCGTTCTTTTTGATACTGGTGCATCGCATTCATACATATCAAGGGGATTTGTGGATAAATATAACCTGCCAACCCAAGCCCTTAGGTCACCCATGTTAGTAAGCTCACCAGGAGCGGAGTTTATGGCTAGACGATGGTGTGATCGGTTACCATTAAGGATTGGTAACTATGTGTTTCCCTCAGACCTAATAGTATTGGAATCTCAAGGATTGGATGTGATATTAGGCATGGATTGGTTGTTGATGTATGGAGGAAACATCAATTGCGCTAGTAAGTCAATTTTGCTTACCACACCAGAAGGAAGAAGGATCAAGTATGTATCCCGGCATGTGCCAAACAGGACACAAGTAAACTGCCTAACAGGAGTTGTGCAAGAAGAAGTACCAGTGGTAAAGGATTTTCCTGATGTATTTCCTGAGGAATTACCAGGCATGCCACCGGATAGAGACATTGAGTTTTTGATTGAGTTATTGCCAGGTACAGGCCCAATATCGAAGCGACCGTACCGGATGCCAGCAAAGGATTTGGTAGAAATTAAGAATCAGATTAAGGAGTTATTGGATAAAGGTTACATTCGCCCAAGTTCTCCGCCTTGGGGATCACCCGTACTTCTAGTGGAAAACAAGGATGGATCATTAAGGATGGTTGTAGATTATCGGGGATTGAATGAAGTAACCATCAAGAATAAGTACCCACTGCCAATGATCAACGATCTGTTTGATCGTTTGCAAGGAGCTAAAGTGTTTTCCAAGATCGATTTGCGATCAGGGTACCATCAATTGAAGATTCGAGAGCAGGACATTCCTAAGACAGCATTCACCACAAGATATGGACTGTATGAGTATACCATTATGTCATTTGGATTGACTAACGCACCTGCCTATTTTATGAACCTGATGAACAAAGTGTTTATGGAGTTTTTGGATAAGTTCGTCGTAGTGTTCATTGATGACATCCTAGTTTATTCAAAGAATGAAGAGGAGCATAAGGAACATTTGCGTTTGGTTTTGGAGAAACTAAGGGAACATCAGTTATACACCAAATTCAGCAAATGTGAGTTTTGATTGAAGGAAGTTGGATTCCTCGGACACGTTATATCCAGAGAAGGTATAGCAGTTGACCCCACAAAGGTTGAGACCGTAACCGAATGGGAATCACCAACGACAGTTGGAGAGATCCGAAGTTTTCTTGGACTCGCAGGATAATACCGGAGGTTCATTGAGAACTTTTCAAAGATTGCAAAGCCTATGACTGAATTGTTGAAGAAGGATACTAAGTTCAATTGGACTGAGGAGTGTGAGGCTAGTTTCCAGGAGTTGAAGAAACGCTTGGTTACCTCACCAGTATTGATTTTGCCAGATCAGACCAAGGATTTTGAGGTGTATTGCGACGCTTCACGTCGAGGACTTGGAGCAGTGCTTATGCAGGAAGGAAGAGTTGTTTTGTATGCTTCACGACAACTGAAGCCTCATGAGTTGAATTATGCCACGCATGATTTGGAGTTAGCAGCTGTAGTACATGCATTGAAGACGTGGAGACATTTCCTCATTGGAAATCATTGTGAGGTGTACACGGATCACAAGAGTTTGAAGTACATTTTCACGCAGAAGGAGTTGAACCTCCGACAAAGGAGATGGTTGGAGCTCATCAAGGATTATGACATGAGATTGCATTACCATCCCAGAAAAGCTAATGTAGTAGCTGACGCATTGAGCCGTAAGAGCCATGTCAATACTCTAATGACGGGGAAAATACCAAAGGAGTTAGCAGAAAACCTTCGTGAGCTATGTTTGGAAATAGTTCCGAGAGGCATTGTAGCAACATTGGAGATTCAGTCAACATTGATGGATAAGATTAGAGAAGCTCAGAAATCTGACAAGGAGATTGCTGCTATAAAAGAGAAATTGAGCGAAGGAAAAGCAAAGGGATTTCGTGAGGATGAGCACGATACCTTATGGTTTGAGGACCGTGTTTATGTGCCAAATGACCCGGAGATCAGGAAGTTGATTTTGCACGAGGCACATGATTCACCGTATTCGATTCACCTAGGGAATACCAAGATGTATTTGGATTTGAAGGAAACATTCTGGTGGACCGGAATGAAGAAGGATATTGCAGCATATGTAGCAGTTTGTGACGTATGTCAGAGAGTAAAGGCAGAGCATCAGAAGCCAGCAGGATTGTTACAACCATTGCCGATACCCGAATGGAAGTGGGATAAGATAGGCATGGATTTTATCACAGGACTGCCCAGGACGAAAGCAGGCTATGACTCGATATGGGTAGTAGTTGATCGTTTGACAAAGGTAGCACATTTTATTCCAGTTAAGACCACTTACACCAGTGCTAAGTTGGCGAAGATATACATGACTAGGATCATTTGTTTGCATGGAGTTCCGAGGAGTATCATATCAGATAGAGGAACCCATTTTACCTCAAAGTTTTGGAATCAGTTGCATGAAACTTTAGGAACCAGACTAGAATTCAGCACAGCTTTTCATCCGCAGACAGATGGACAGACCGAGAGAGTCAATCAGATTTTGGAAGATATGCTGAGAGCTGGTGCACTAGATTATGGACCTAGTTGGGACGATAACTTGCCGTATGCGGAATTTTCTTATAACAACAGTTACCAAACCAGTTTGAAGATGGCACCTTTCGAAGCTTTATACGGAAGGAGGTGCAGGACACCGTTGTCATGGGACGAAATTGGAGACCGTCAATTCTTTGGACCAGATTTGATTAAGGAGTCTGAACGGAAAGTTAAGTTGATTCGCGATAGGTTCAAGGAAGCCCAGTCCAGGCAGAAGAGCTACGCAGATTCAAAACGCAAGGAGACAGTTTACGAAACCGGAGACAGAGTTTATCTCCGAGTATCCCCACTTCGAGGAGTTAAGCGCTTTGGAGTTAAGGGAAAGTTAGCACCGCGTTTCGTTGGACCGTATAAGATCTTGCGACGTATGGGAGAAGTCGCTTATAAGTTGGAATTACCAGAGGGACTGTCAGGAGTTCATGATGTATTCCATGTTTCTCAGCTGAAGAAATGTCATGCCGAGATGGCGGAGGTACCGCTAAGAGATACCGTGCCCCTCGAAGCGATTCAGTTGAAGGACGACTTAACATATGAGGAGAAGCCAGTCAAGATTCTCGATTATGCCAGCAGAGTTACTCGCAGCAAGGTTATCAAGTTTTGCAAAGTTCAGTGGAACCACCACTCAGAGGATGAAGCCACCTGGGAAAGAGAAGAAGATTTGCTCAAGGACCACCCTCACCTATTTTCTAGCCAACCCGAATCTCGAGGGCGAGATTCATCTTAAGGGGGGTAGGTTTGTAACATCCCAAATTTGCAATTTGGAATGTTATACACTAGATCATCATGCATGTCATTTTTTCTTGCATTTTGGTTGATCCTAGAAATTTCACGCAACTCAAGGACCCTCGGAGAGAGTTGGAGATTTTGTTATTTTCATATTTGAGAGTTTTCTCAAATTTGAAAAGAGGATCATTTGATTCATTTATTTCATCTTCAATTATTTTTCCAATATATCAAATATGAGAGAGGGAATAATATGACTTTCCCAAAAGTTAGGAAAAATGAAGATCTAATGAATAAATCAAATTTTGTTTTCCGGTGTTTATTTGCATTTTATTTGGATAGGGAAAAATGCGCGTTTTCAAAAATTGCATTTTAGGTACAGAGAAAAGTTCATTTTGTTCGACTCATTTTTAGGAGTCGGGGAAAATTTACTTTAGGTTTTTCGGAGTTCGTTTAGTTTCTTTTTCTTTTGTTTTCTGCGCGCGAAAACCAGTTAAAAAAAAGGAGCCTCCCGCTAGGCCAGCCGGGCCAAAGGCCCAGCCCGCCGGCCACCGCCCCAGCCTCCCTGCGCGCGTGCGCCAGGTGCAGGCCGCCGCCTCGCCTCGCCCTAGCCGAGTCCGGTTGGACTCTAGGCTAGTCCCCTTTCCTTGTTTCGTTTTCCTTTTCCTTCTCTTTTTATTGCCCCCTACCCCAAGTCTCCTCTCCCCTCACCTATATAAATACCCACACCCCCCCTCTCCTCACACCAAAACCCAAGCCCCTCTCCTCCTAAGTCGCAGCAAGCAGCAGCGCGCAGCCCCAAGCCGCCGCCTTAGCCGCGCCGCCCCGCGCTTAAGCCGCCGCCGCCGCCCTTAGCCGCCGCCGCCCGGAGCCCGCCGCCCGAGGTAGCCGCGCCTCTCTTTTTTTTCCCCGGTCCGGTTTTTCCTAAAAGAACCGTTCCGTTTTTCTCTCCGATTCTTTTCTTTTTCTTCCGGTTTTTGTTTCGGTTTTCTTCCGAAACCCTAGATCGGTTTTCCGTTTCTTTTCCGAAACCCTAGATTGGTTTTGTTCTTCTTTCGGACCGTTCGTCTCAACGAACGTGATCACCGATTGTTCCCGGTTAACGACGCCCGTTCGTTTAACCGTCCGTCTCTTCCTTTTTGTTGGATTTATTCCGCGATTGTGATCTCAGATCTGATCTTCGCTCTAGTCTTTCTTCCCGCTCGTTTATCAGAATCAGGTGATTCAAGCGCCTGGAGTTTCGTTTCGAAACCGCCGTTCCGTCTAATCAACTTGAACAAGTTTTTGCCGCAATAAAATTTGACCTAGTTTCAACTTGCTAGAACCGAGTTGTTTTCTTCCGCTGTTTGTTTTCCGTTTCTTTGTTCGGTTCGTTCTTTCTTTGCAACCGGAGTTCTTAAGTTGAACTTTCTGGTTCGTTCTCTTGTTCGAGTTTTACCTGTGCATTAGATGAGTACTTATTGTGTGCTTGTTGTTTGTCTGCGATAGATCACCCGGATTGCGCCGCTTGTTACTTCGAAACCCTAGGTCTCGCGGATCATCAGCAAGGCAAGTAACACTTTGATCATACCTTTTCTACAACCCATGTTTTATGGCATTAGATCAATCCTCTCACATTGCATGATTAGGATCTAATTAAATTGAGGGATGGGAAGTAGATGAGGTAGTACCTATCACCTGTATTATTATGAAACCTTTGGGAGTTACTTCTACGTTTGCTTATTTTGCCATGCTATGCTAGTAGACGTGGATTGGGTGAGTGATATCCATGACAGATGTGAGCTTATTAATTTTAATGGTTTATCTAAGGTGGCAACTTAAACACACATCTCGGTGGATTGAGGCACCTGATGTCTATCAGGACTTGCCTGTTTTTTTTGGACCGCCACCCAGGCTCAAAGGGATCATAAGATAATTCATGCTAGAAACTTCCGTGTGCAGCCACATGCTACTATAGGCTCTGGCATAGTTGACTAAGTTGTGCGAATTCTTACGGGGTGGACTAGCAGATGTAGGGGTTGTAGGTGGTACGGTCTACCCCACATGTAAGGTGCTAGTGCTTCTGAAAGACTATGTCTCGGTCATCCATTTCTCAAACACCATGTAGTGCGAGAAAACAAACGGAGGCGATCGAGTCATGTGGGGAAAAGTGCGCAAATCTCTGCAGAGTGTACAAACTAATCATGATTAGCCGTGTCCCTGGTTATGGACAACTTGAGTATCTAGTACTTGAATATCATGTGAATCTCAACATGTTACTTCTAATTAATGTTGTTGGGTTTTAATTGTTCACTTAATTGGGATCGGAATGCTGTCAACCATTCTCGATGTTTCACAACTACCATGATAGTTAAATAAATGTATTCCTTTGCAGTAGGGAAAAACTGGCTTTACGCAAAACTATAACCATAGAGCTTTCCACCAGCCATATATGCATATAGTATAGCTGTTTCATTCCATTACTCTCTATGTGTTACATTGCCAGCATATTCCATGTGCTGACCC
Organism: Triticum urartu; assembly: GCF_003073215.2. Taxonomy (NCBI): domain Eukaryota; kingdom Viridiplantae; phylum Streptophyta; class Magnoliopsida; order Poales; family Poaceae; genus Triticum; species Triticum urartu. The sequence goes on from NC_053028.1 coordinate 483,515,707, forward strand.
GTTTTCGGGCTGCAACTTCTCATGTTGCAGACTTTTCAGACGACGAGTAAGGTGCTTTTAGGTCGTGGTTCTATACTCAGTGATGCCGTTGGAGTTGATGGACCCATTTATCTTCCGAGTCTTCCGCTGTTATCGACACTAGATGGCCTTAAGCCATATTTATTCTAATAAGTTCTCTTTGAGACAACGATGTAATAAGTGTGTGATTGCCACTCTGCTATAAATCCTTCGATGTACTGTGTGGTGTCAGCATTACTAATCCAGGGATGACACCGGAGCACAGAGCACTTGATCCATTCGGGTCGGGTCGCCACACTTGTGGGGGAATCATAGTCTCCATCATCCTTTCCTCACTTGGGACAATGCTCTAATAATGATGATCATCACACTTCAATTTACTTACAACTCAAGAATTACAACTCAATACTTGGAACAAAATATGACTCTATGTGAATGCCTCCGGTGGTGTATCGGGATGTGCAATGATGCATGAGTGACATGTATGAAGAATTATGAACGGTGGCTTTGCCACAAATACGATGTCAACTACATGATCATGCAAGCATGACAATGATGAAGCGTGTCATAATAACGAAACGGCGGAAAGTTGCATGGCAATATATCTCGGAATGGCTATGGAAATGCCATAATAGGTAGGTATGGTGGCTGTTTTGAGGAAGTTGTACGGTGGGTTTAAGGTACCGGCGAAAGTTGCGCGATACTAGAGAGGCTAGCAATGGTGGAAGGGTGAGAGTGCATATAATCCATGGACTCAACATTAGTCATAAAGAACTCACATAATTATTGCAAAAATCTATTAGTTATCGAAACAAAGTATTACGCGCATGCTCCTAGGGGGATAGATTGGTAGGAAAAGACCATCGCTCGTCCCCGACCGACACTCATAAGGAAGACAATCAATAAATAAATCATGCTCTGACTTCATCACATAATGGTTCACCATACGTGCATGCTACGGGAATCACAAACTTCAACACAAGTATTTCTCAAATTCACAACTACTCAACTAGCATGACTCTAATATCACCATCTCCATATCTCAAAACAATTATCAACTATCAAACGTATTCAATGCACTTCTATGAAAGTTTATATATTATTCCTAAAAGCAAATTTCCATGTTGTTATAAAGGACTCTCAAAATAATTTAAGTGAAGCATGAGAGATCAATTATTTCTATAAAACAAATCCACCACCGTGCTCTAAAAGATATAAGTGAAGAACTAGAGCAAAAACTATATAGCTCAAAAGATATAAGTGAAGCACATAGAGTATTCTAATAAATTTCAAATCATGTGAGTCTCTCTCAAAAGGTGTGTACGGAAAGGATGATTGTGGTAAACTAAAAAACAAAGACTCAAATCATGTATGACGCTCCAAGGAAAACACATATCATGTGGTGAATAAAAATATAGCTCCAAGTAAAGTTACCGATAGACGAAGACGAAAGAGGGGATGCCTTCCGGGGCATCCCCAAGCTTAGGCTTTCTGGTGTCCTTGTGTTTTAACTTGGGGTTCCATGGGCATCCCCAAGCTTAGGCTCTTGCCACTCCTTGTTCCATAATCCGTCAAATCTTTACCCAAAACTTGAAAACTTCACAACACAAAACTCAAAATAGAAAATCTCATGAGCTCCGTTAGCGAAAGAAAACAAAACACCACTTCAAGGTACTGTAATGAACTCATTCTTTATTTATATTGGTGTTAAACCTACTGTATTACAAATTATATATGGTTTATAAGCTCTTTTACTAGCCATAGATTCATCAAAATAAGCAAACAACACACGAAAAACAGAACCTGTCAAAAACAGAACAGTCTGTAGTAATCTGTTGGTTTCGACCACTTCTGGAACCCCAAAAATTCTAAAATAAATTGATGGATGTGAGGAATTTATATATTAATCATCTGAAAAAATAATTAACTAAATATCATCTCCAAATAAAAATGTCAGCAATTCTCGTGAGCGCTAAAGTTTCTGTTTTTTACAGCAAGATCAAAAAGACTACCCCCAAGTCTTCCCAACAGTTCTACTTGGCACAAACACTAATTAAACACAAAAAACACAACAAAAACAAAGGCTAGATAAATTATTTATTGAATAACAGAAAGGAAAAATATTGGGTTGTCTCCCAACAAGCACTTTTCTTTAAAGCCTTTTAGCTAGACATTGATAATTTTAATGATGCTCACATAAAAGACAAGAATTGAAGAACAAAGAGAGCATCATAAAACACGTGACACACACATCTAAGTCTAACATAATTCCTATGCATAGGCATCTTATAGGAAAACAAATTATCAAGGCAGGCAAAAACTAGCATATTCAAGGAAGCGGAAAGAAACAATAGCAATCTCAACATAACGAGAGGTAATTTCGTAACATGAAAATTTCTACAACCATATTTTCCTCTATCATAATAATTAGATGTAGGATCATAAGCAAATTCAACAATATAGCTATCACATAAAATACTCTCAACATGATCCACATGCATCCAAAGTTGACACTCTTCCGAAATAGTGGGATTAACATTAACTAAAGTCATGACCTCTCCAAACCCACTTTTATGAAAAACTTCATAAGATTGAACATTCTCCAAATATGTGGGATCTAAAGTTGACACTCTTCCAAATCCACTTTCAATATTATTGCAAACATTATAATTAATCTCATATTCATCATGGGGCTTAAATAAATTTTCAAGATCAAAAGAAGAATCACCCCAATCATGATCATTGCAACAAGTAGTAGACATAGCAAAACTAGCATCCCCAAGCTTAGGGTTTTGCATATTATAAGAACAATTGATATTAATATAATTTATACTATCATCATTGCAATCATGCTTTCTATTCAAAGATCCATTGTGAATCACTCCATAAAGTACTTTATCACAATTTTCAGATTCATGAATTTCAAGCAAAACTTCATAAAGATAATCTAGTGCACAAAACTCACTAGCAATTGGTTCATCATAATTGGATATCTTAAAAAGATTAGCAAGAGGTTGAGGATCCATAGATCTTAGGTTCTCTGTTTAGCAGTAAATAAAGAACTATTCCAAACCAAACGAGCAAATGAGCCAAGTAAGACATCAAAGCAAATGGAAAGATGAACAGAAGAAGGGCGAATAAAACGGCAAGGGTGAAGTGGGGGAGAGGAAAACGAGAGGCCAATGGCAAATAATGTAATGCGAGGGATAAGAGTTTGTGATGGGTACTTGGTATGTCTTGACTTGTGCGTAGACTCCCCGGCAACGCTGCCAGAAATGGCTCGTTGTCGGGAGTCAAATCTTGACTTGACTTGGCGCGAATCTCCCCGGCAACGGCGCCAGAAATTCTTCTTGCTACCTCTTGAGCACTGCGTTGGTTTTCCCTTGAAGAGGAAAGGGTGATGCAGTAAAGTAGCGTAAGTATTTCCCTCAGTTTTTGAGAACCAAGGTATCAATCCAGTAGGAGATCACGCTCGATTCCCATGCACCTACACAAACAAATAAGAACCTCACAACCAACGTGATAAAGGGGTTGTCAATCCCTTCACGGTCACTTACGAGAGTGAGATCTGATAGATATGATAAGATAATATTTGTGGTATTTTTATGATAAAGAGAAATAAAGATGCAAAGTAAAATAAATGACAATAGAAATAGCTAAGTGTTGGAAGATTAATTTGATGCAAGATAGAACCGGGGGCTGTTGGCGTTATAGGAACGGGGGTCCCCAGACTTGCCTGCCTGCGGCGTGGCTCAAAGGGGGGCCCAACACGGCCCGTCTTCACCAACACAAACCCAAGACCCTCGTGAGGGGCCAAGCCTCGCGGGGCGGACGACGCGGAGCTTCCTCAGGCACGGCCTCGTCAGGCTAGCTGACGAGGAGGCGAAGAGATCAAGGCGGGGTACCTCACGAGGTGCCCGTGACGCAAGCCATGACGACTCAGGGCGCCAGGCGGGTGCCAGCCCGTGTAGCGTCCTCCTTTCCTCTTTGGTGCAAAGGGGGTAAGCGCAGCCGCGGAGTACCGAGGCATCAGGCAAAGGTTGCCATTTCGGTGCAACGAGACCAAGACCAGGAGGACTACGAGACGGAGGTCATCGTGGAGCCCAAGACGGCGTCATCGCCAGAGCTTTGCGCAGACGAAGACTACTTTTGTCAGGATAGCTGATACTTGCTGTCCCCCTTCAAATTAGCCCGCCATTGTTGGCTCCCTTCCCGCTCGATATTTGGGAAGAGGACCAGGGCCTCTATAAATAGGACCAGCCACCCACATAGCAAGGGGGGTGAGTTGAAGAGGTTGGGAAGTAGGAAGGAAGAGGCTCGTTAGAGAGGGTCTCGATCAGAGAGAGAGATAGAGAGAAAGGTGACTGAACTCTTCTCAGTAGTTCATCCCCCCAGCCAAGAACAGACCCTCGCGAGGCTGTTCTTCCTTGTATTGTTCATCATCATCAGCCCAAGAGGCAATCCACCACACCACACACTGGAGTAGGGTATTACACCACAACGGTGGCCCGAACCAGTATAAACCCTGTGTCTCTTGTGTTGTTCTTTTCGTAGTTTAGATCCTAGCATGGTGAAGGGGTGCAGGTAGGTAGGAGGCGAAATCTCCGCGCGCACCACAGTGTTCGAACCTCAAGGGTCTGCCGAAACTCGAAATCCGACATTTGGCGCGCCAGGTAGGGGTGTGCCGGAATTCATCTTCCACCGCCCCGTTCTCCTCCGACCATCTCGCCCATGTCTAACGCTCGTCGGGCCCGCGCCGAGCACCGGGCCGCCCTCACTTCCCGCGTCGCCCAGACGGCCCCTGTCGGCGGGCGTCCTCGCCGTTCCCCATCACCTGCCGTCAACGCCGCCACCGGCCCGGCGGGGGATGAGCAGCAAGCATCGTCCCAGCATCCGTCCGTGCGGCAAGACGGCCGCACCGCAACTCCCTCGCTCGCCCCAGCTAGATCTTCGTCCCGCGCACTCCGCGCGCCCATGGAGGCTCGGGCTGCACTCATCGCGGCAAACGAGCTCCTGCGCTACCGTCCCGTCGATGACGTCTACGAAGAATGGCTCGACCGCGTCGCCGAGCTCGTCCCTGCCGCGGGGGCTCTCCTGCGCCGTCCGTTCCACTGCACCGCACCCCGCCCTGCGCGGGCGACGAGGCTCCGGCGGCGCCCCGGCCGCCTCCTCCTCAAGAAGACGCCATGGCTCCAATGCGCGTGGCCCCTGGGCGGAACCCGCTCCGTCAGGTGCCAGCGCGGCAAGAACAGAGCTGCCAAGAAGTCCCTCGCCCGCAAGAAGCCGCCCGGGCGCTCCCTGCTCCAGCACGTCGCGACCATGCTCCTGCTCCCGCGCGTCAAGACCCCGCGCTGCTCTCAGCTGCAGCGCGTGGGGACATGCAAGACCAAGCTCTCCGTCACCCAAGGCCTCCCGTGGCCACAGCAGGCTGCCGCGCCTTCACCACCGAATTACGCAGCGTCGCGTGGCCCGGCAAGTTCAAGCCAGACCTGCCCCCTCGCTACGACAGCACGGCCGACCCTGCGGAGTTCCTCCAGCTCTACGAGCTGGGCATCGAAGCTGCCAACGGAGACGAGAAGGTCATGGCGAACTGGTTTCCCATGGCGCTCAAGGACGGGGCCCGCACCTGGCTTCTGAACCTGGCTCCAGGCAAAATCTCCTCCTGGGAAGAGATGCGCACCCGCTTCATCGCCAACTTCCAAGGCACTCGCGACCGGCCACCCGCCGTGAGCGACATGCGCCGCATCAAGCAACAACCCGGGGAGACCCTGCAGAAGTACATCCAGCGCTTCAACAACGCACGCCTCAAGATTCCCAAGGTGACTGAGGAGGCCATCATCTCAGCTTTCTCCGACGGCGTGCGCGATGTCAAGATGAAGGAGGAGCTGGCGATGCATGAAGACCTATGCACTTCCTTGGAGCTGTTCAACTTGGCAAACAAGTGCGCCAGGGCTGAGGAAGGGCGTCTCTCCCTCCTCGAGCTGCCTGCCGCAGACCTAGAAGAGAAGAAGGTCAAGGCCAAGGATGTGAAGCGCGAGGGGGCTGCCGTGCTCGCGGCAGAACCAGACACCAAGCGGGGCAGAGATCAGCCTGAACCTCCCAAGGGCAGCCGGTACTGTGTGTACCACGACCTCCACACCCACAACACCAACGAATGTCAAGAACTCCGAGCCGTGCAAGAAGGAAGGATCGGCCGTCGCCCCGACCGCGGTGACCGGGGCTACGGTCGAGGAGGAGGAAGGAACGCAGGACGCTGGGAAGACCGTGGCCCGCGCCAGGGGTGGCGCGATCAACCTTGCGAGGATCGCTGGCAAGACCTGCCTCGCGAGGGAGGCTGGAGGGATCAGCCTCGCGAGGATCGCCCGCAAGGCAACGCAGGCCTCCCACCGCAGCCGCCGCAGCCAAGGAGAAACGAGGACCGCCATGAGGACGAGGAGGCTGGGGGCTTCCAGGAGCCGCGTGCAATCGCCTGCATCCTGGGCGGGGCTCAAGCCCCAGCCTCTCAACGCATCTTCAAGCTGTTCACCTGCGAAGTGAACACAGTCCTCCCCAGGCTCGAAGCCACGCGCCCTCTCAGGTGGTCGGCGTGCGCCATCACGTCCAGCTCAGCAGATCATCTCAAGTGTGCGGCTACAGCCGGAGTCCTCCCGATGCTTTGTTCCCCAATCATCAGCAATGTGGTTGTCACCAAGACCCTCATCGATGGAGGGGCAGGGCTCAACATCCTATCCGTGGAGACATTCAACAACCTCCAAGTGCCCTACAGCCAGCTTCAGCCAACCAAGCCTTTTGAAAGTGCAACTATCCCTAGGTGGTTTTGGTAATTCATAACAACATATAGCTCATTGAGCTAATGCTATTCAAAGATGACTATTTCAGGAAAGCTCAATGATTGGCATGGCATGGATGTGAAAGTGGAACCCTCAAAATGCTAAGGACAAAGGATTGGCTCAAGCTCAAAAGCTCAAGACTCTTCATTTTATATTTTAGTGATCCAAGATCACATTGAGTATTTAGGAAAAGCCAATACTATCAAGGAGGGATGAGGTGTTGCTTAATGAGCCTCTTGCTTCATGTGCTTAGTGATATGCTCCAAAACCCTCAACTACTTTCCCATATCCACATATGACCTAAACCCTAAGCCAAACTCGGTCCTACCGATTCTTTCTATCCGGCGCCACCGAGTTTCACTTGTCATAAGCCACTGCCAAACCCTAGCAATTCGGTTCTACCGATAGGGATCTTGGTCTCATCGAGATGGGATTGCAAACTCTCTGTTTCCCTTTCGTAACTTTTCGGTCTCACCAAAAGATCGAATCGGTCCCACCGAGATTGCAGTGTAAACTCTATGTTTCCTTTTTGTAACTTTTTGGTCTCACCGAAAGAGCAAATCGGTCCCACCGAGTTTACCTGACCAACTCTCTAGTTAGCTTATTACCAAACTCGGTCTCACCGAGTTTGTGTAATCGGTCTCGCCGAGATTACGTTATGCCCAAACCCTAACCATATCGGTCCTACCGAGTTGCATGTCAGTCCCACCGAAAATCTCTAACGGTCACTAGGTTTACCTTTTTGGTCTGACCGAGTTTGTTGATTCGGTCCCACCGAGATTGGAAAACTGTGTGTAACGGTTGGATTTTGTGTGGAGGCTATATATACCCCTCCACCTCCTCTTCATTCGTGGAGAGAGCCATCAGAACACATACACAATTCCAACTCATATGTTCTGAGAGAGAACCACCTACTCATGTGTTGAGACCAAGATATTCCATTCCTACCATATGAATCTTGATCTCTAGCCTTCCCCAAGTTGCTTTCCACTCAAATCTTCTTTCCACAAAATCCAAATCCTATGAGAGAGAGTTGAGTGTTGGGGAGACTATCATTTGAAGCACAAGAGCAAGGAGTTCATCATCAACACACCATTTGTTACTTCTTGGAGAGTGGTGTCTCCTAGATTGGCTAGGTGTTACTTGGGAGCCTCCGACAAGATTGTGGAGTTGAACCAAGGAGTTTGTAAGGGCAAGGAGATCGCCTACTTCGTGAAGATCTACCACTAGTGAGGCAAGTCCTTCGTGGGCGATGGCCATGGTGGGATAGACAAGGTTGCTTCTTCGTGGACCCTTCGTGGGTGGTTGCTTCTTCGTGGACCCTTCATGGGTGGAGCCCTCCGTGGACTCGCGCAACCATTACCCTTCGTGGGTGGAGCCCTCCGTGGACTCGCACAACCGTTACCCTTCGTGGGTTGAAGTCTCCATCAACGTGGATGTAGGATAGCACCACCTATCCGAACCACGGGAAAAACATCCGTGTCTCCAATTGCGTTTGAATTCTCCAAACCCTTCCCTTTACATTCTTGCAAGTTGCATGCTTTAATTTCCGCTGCCAATATACTCTTTGCATGCTTGCTTGAATTGTGTGATGATTGCTTGACTTGTCCTACAATAGCTAAAATCTGCCAAGAACTAAAATTGGGAAAAGGTTAAGTTTTTATTTGGTCAAGTAGTCTAATCACCCCCCCTCTAGACATACTTTCGATCCTACAAGTGGTATCAGAGCTTTGGTCTCCATTTGCTTTGATCTCCATAGCTTTTGGTGGTCATAGCCTTGGTTTCACAACCTAGGAGAGTATGGCGTCTAGCGAGGGAAATTATCACCGTAGAGGTCCTTACTTTGATGGTACTAATTTTGCTAGTTGGAAGCATAAAATGAAAATGCATATTCTTGGACATAACCCCGCCGTTTGGGCTATTGTGTGTGTTGGTTTGCAAGGTGACTTCTTTGATGGGAAAGAACCAAACCGTGAAGCTACCGCGGATGAGTTGAAGATGTTGCAATACAATGCTCAAGCTTGTGATATTCTCTTCAACGGATTGTGCCCCGAAGAATTCAACAAAATCAGCCCGTCTTGAGAATGCAAAGGAAATTTGGGACACTTTGATTGATATGCACGAAGGTACCGACTCCGTCAAGGAATCCAAGTTGGATGTGCTTCAAAGTCAACTTGACAAGTTCAAAATGAAGGATGGTGAAGGTGTCGCTGAAATGTACTCTAGGCTTGCTCTCATCACAAATGAGATTGCCGGCTTAGGAAGTGAAGAGATGACCGATAGATTCATCATCAAGAAGATTCTAAGAGCCTTGGATGGAAAATATGATACCGTGTGCACATTGATCCAAATGATGCCCAATTACAAAGATCTCAAGCCAACGGAGGTGATTGGAAGAATTGTTGCTCATGAGATGTCACTTAAGGATAAAGAGGAACTTCACAACAAATCAAGTGGTGCCTACAAAGCCTCAGGTGAAGCCCCTACATCATCAAGTGAGAAACAAAACTTCAATGAAGAATTGAGCTTAATGGTGAAGAACTTCAACAAGTTCTACAAGAGTAGAAGCAAAGATAGAAGCTTCAAGTCAAGGTCCTACAATGACAAAAGATCTTCTAGTCGAGAGCGAAACTGCTACAGTTGTGGAAGACCCGGACACTATTCCAATGAGTGTACGTCTCCCTACAAGAGAAGAGAAGATTCTCCAAAAAGAAGAAGCAAAGAATCACCACCAAGAGAGAGAAGGAGTAGAGATGATCGTTATGAACGAAGATACTCACGGAGAAGCAAGGATTCGGAAAGGAAGGAAAAATCATCAAGGAGCTACACAAAACGAAGACATCAAGCTCATGTTGGTGAATGGGTATCCGGCTCCGACTCCGATAGCCACTCCGAGAGAAGTTATCACTCCGACTCCGAAGATACTCAAGATGAAGGTGTTGCCGGTCTAGCACTTGTGTCAACCAACTCCTACGACATATTTGACTCACCAAATGAAGGAATTGAAAGATGCTTCATGGCCAAAGGTCCTAAGGTAACACACCCCGAGTATGTTGATTTCAATAGTGATGAAGATGACTTGTTAGGTGATGATTTGCTTGTTGACAACTCTAGTGATGAATACTATGATGAAATGTCAATTAATCATGCTAATCAAGATAAAACGAATGACAATGATAAGGAGAAGATTGAGGCTCTAACTAAAGAACTAAACACTCTTAAGTTAGCTCATGAAACTACCTTGGAAGATCATCAAGAACTTTTAAGGACGCATGAGAAGCTACGCTTGAAAAGCTCAACCTTGAGCAAGAGCATGAGTTCTTAAAGGCAATCAATGATGATCTTCGCAAGAAAAGTTCATCTTACATTGCCAAGCGTTTACTCTTGTCTACTTACATGCCATAATTTAAATCTAACAACAAGAACAAGAAAGATTCTTCTTCTAGTAGTAACAATAATCATGCTAAAACCAATGTTCATGATTCTAGTAGTTCTCTTGATTCCACTAATGATTCTCTTAGCCAAGTTACACTTGAGCAAGAAAATAGCTTATTGAAGGGAATTATAGAGAAAGGAGTGTACAAAAGCCTTGCCGGGAGTAAGCAATTCGAGGAAATTGTGCGCAAGCAAGGAATGCACCGGAAGAATCAAGGTGTTGGTTTTGAACGAAAGTTCAATGCCAATGGAGTTGAGTGGGAAGAAGATCAATACCCCAAGACAAAGTTTGTTCCTCAACAAGATAAGTATGATACTTCTTTCAAGGGGACACAAGCTCAAGATGATCTTCCACCACAATACTACAAGCAAAAAGGCAAGGACAAGCTTCAAGAGGAAATTGATGCATTTGAAGAAGCTCCTAAGACCTTAGTCAAGTGGATTCCCAAGACTACTTCAAGTTCCACTTCATCAAGTACGACTACAACTCCAAGGATTCCCATCAAGATGGTGTGGATCCAAAAGAAGAAGAACTAGAGAGTTCTTGAGGGTGACTCCGCCAACATACTTCACTCTTATCATTTTGGCAAGAACAAGTGCAATCAACTTCCACATCTTGCACTAGTTCAAGGAGTCACAAACCCTCTTGTTGGTAAGACAAGGGACAAGGTAACCTAAAATTTTTCATGGACATCATCTTGTGTGTGCATCACTCTATGTCTATGGATATCCTTGTTTGTTCCTTGTGGGACTAACCCATGTAGGTATTGAAAGTGCAATTAACTCAAATGGATAGCTCCAAGTGATCTACATCAACATTGAGCATCCACATCTTCAACATCTACATGAAGTCATCATCGACAAAACCCGAGGTTAGTTCATCCCTCTAAGGGGGGATATCACATCTAGGGGGAGCTTTACTCTAAGACTTGAGCTAAAGCAACTCTAAAGATGTGAACACAACAATGCTTTATGTAAAAGTGGTAACCCCACATGAGCTTAAACGATGAGTATGACCTATGATCAAGTGTTCTCACTTGACTCCTAAGTCAATATACTCATATATAGATGACCTTGTCATCGCAAATTGCTTGATAGATGCTAGAATTGGTTGTGCATGTCTTGTCACATATTTCATTTGCCATCTTATTGTGTGAGCATGCTGGTTGCATATTTTACTCATTCGAGGACATCCATTCGAGGACATTTGCCAAGAAGAAGAAGACATCGTCCGGCCCGACCACTCAGGAGGCAGGCCCCTCTGGGCCCGTGCCTGCCCAGGGGGAACCTCCTTCCATCGTATAGGAAAGCGCGCCCGGTGCCCTCCTCAGGCAGGGCTCGGGGGCTCTCCCCTGGAGGGCCACTGACCTAGCTAGGGTCACGAGGGAGGCGCTTGGGCACCACATCGAGGCATGTTTCGAAGCACGTTTCCCTCAAGAAGGAGCAAGGCAAGGAGATCCAGACCCTCAGGAGTTCGTCAGCAAGGCCATTCAGGAGCTACAGGAGTCAAGAGTCATGAAAAGCGGCCGCTGCCTACCAGCAATGGCTCCCCATCCAGGCGAGGATGGCGGGCTACGCGTCTGCATCGACATACCAGGGCTCAACCGAGTCGCCTCCCTGGAGCGCCTCTGGCCCTCACGAGTGGGGCGCTGCGGGGGCCCACCCCACAGCTACGTTCACATGCCTTACGGCTTACCGAGCGCGGCTGACACGTACCAGCGCCTCATGAGGGGCAACACGGAGGCACGAGAGGCCAGGTGTTCCGCAGCCCTGGCAGGGATGGAGATGGCCCACGAGGAGCCGCCAGCACCTCCGGAGCCTCCCGAGGCCCCTGGGCCTGGGGGCTCATGAGGATCGGCTTCCGCAGCCCACCGAGTCTGCTACACCAACACCCCTTCGTCTTCAGCGTCATCAGGTGACATCTTTCAAGTTTCGCTTCGAGCTGGGAGCGCCCCCAGGGCTGCATTATTCCCAGGCCGCGTGGGTCCGTCCCTGCGGCGTGTATCCCTTTTGTTTCACATTGTTAGCTTACCTTGTTGGGGGCGCCACTCGGGCTACATCATCCCCAAGCCGCTCGGGCCAGGCCCAACGGCACGTATCCCATTTGCGTTTATTTTCGGTTATGCGTTAGAACCACCATGCTCGATTATTTGATGCCGGTCCATGGCACCTCTTATCCTCCATGCCGACCACTTGCACATTAAAGGGGGGGTACCTGAGCATCGCGACTCAGGGCTCTTACTGGCTCTCCAGCCCTCACCCTCTGGCCTTGACCACGGCATCGCGACCTGGCATACCAGCGACGGCTGAGACCGGCTCGAGGACCGGGACCCGAGGACGTAGAGTGCAGGCATCTAACCAAATTTGCAGGGACACATCACAAGATAAGGCCCAGTGCCAGGCGCAACCCGCCTAGAGGTAGGGCCCCGTGAGTCCCGCGCTGGCTCACGGGTGCCCAGATACACCTTGCCAGACCCTACCGTGCCAGCCACGTGTCAGGGCGGGGCTGTACACGCCCCGGGGGCTCCTCTCGGAGGGGCCCCCTTCCCACGTACCGGTGGAAGCACCATGCTTCGCGCTGGCTGACGGCACTGCTGAGGAGCGGCTATGCTCGTACACATACGGAAGCGCTATGCTCCGCGCTGGTGATAAACAACTGAGGGTGGCCCCCGGGCCGCATCAACCTCAGGGAGCCCAGATCTCAGTGTCTAGCCTCATCATAACGCCTCCCCTTGGGAGTGCCGCGTGAGGGGGCTAGACACGGGGGCTGCACCTGGGTCATGCCCATATGCACGCCGCCCAGCCAGGCTCCCCCGGGCCTGGTTCGTCGCGCGCCTCTCCCCGAGCGGAGCCAAGGTATGAGGGCCGTTTGAGCGTCAAGGGGGACTCCTGAGCATCGCGACTCAGGAGCCTAACTGGTCACGTAGCCCCTCACTCCTTGGTACCGTCCTAGTTTCCGGTCGGGACTATTGCTGGGTGAGGTATGCGTGGGGCTGGGCTCTACAAACGTAGAACGGTGGATCCACCCACATCATACCTCCCTACATGCTGTTCGTGCGCCAAGGGGGACTCCTGAGCATCGCGAATCAGGAGCCTAACTTGTCACATAGCCCCTCACTCCTTGGTCCCGTCCTAGTTTCCGGTCGGGACTATTGCTGGGTGAGGTACGCGCGGGGCCGGGCTCTGCCGGCGTAGAACATAAGCAAGTAGGAAGGAAAAGCGCAAATTTCAAGGAATTCAAAAGCAAATATTACAGTCCACACTGTCATCCCAATACCAAACGCAAGTTTAAACGCCTCCCCGAGGCATGATACATGTGCAGGAATTGAAAGCAGGACAGGAGCCACGACAGAGTCACTTGTCGGCGGGGGAGCAGCGCAGAGTGGGTTCGCCTCATAGAGCAGCGGGGTCGGCAGCGCCTTGCTCTGGCTTGGTGCTGAAGGCCCGGAACTTCCCCAGAAGAGCCTCCACGCGACCCTTCACGGCCTCGGCAGCGGCAGCGGCACGCTCACCACTCACTGGCTCCAGCAGGCTGTCGATGTCGACACCGGGATCGCGAAGGTAGATGTGGGTGAGGACCCGCGTCAGTGCTACAGAAGACAGGACACGCGCCTCGGCCTCGGCCGTGGGGCCAAGGCCAAGGGCGACATCTTCAAGAGCATGAACCAGGAAGGGAAGCAGCTTGGCGGGGCCGTCCTCGGCGCCAGCCAGCGGGCTCTCCAGGCCGCTGTCATAAAGCGTCCTCAGCAAGGAGCGAGCCTTCGCCTCCAACTCCGTGAAGGCCGTGCGGTCCTCGGCAAGAACCAGGGCCTTGTCGTCCAGCTCGGCCTTCCTCGCCCCCAACTCCTGCTCTAGCGCGCCTAGGCGGTCACGGCGCTTCCTGAGCTTGGCCTCCCGGCCCTCGACGGCCGCCTCGCGAGCCTTCACGCCTTCTTCCTACTCTTGGCGAAGGCAGACCTCTTTCGCGAGCTGATCCCGCAGGCCTTGCAGCTCGTCCTCCAGCGCCTTGCAGTGACCACGGACGTCGACCACCTCCCCCAGGGCTGCATCACGAGCAGCCTTCGCCTCAAGGACGGCCTGCTTCTCCTCGTCGCATGCCGTCGAGGCCTAGACCAGTGCTGCCCGAATCGAGGCGTCGGAGCGAACCCATCCAGAAGCCAGCTCCAGGCACCCGGCCACCAAGCGAGGGTCGGCGCCAAGAAGATCCTGCCGTAGTCGGTCCAGCTCAGCAGCAGCACGATCCAGAACGGCAGAAGGAGTTGGAGAGACAGCAGCCAGTGGAGTAGGAGGAGAAGGCGGCAGCGCGGCCACAACATCCTGAGGTGGAGCCTGCCGCGCCCCGACAGCTGTAGTGGCGGCAGCAGGCAAGGACACCTCGGGAGCCACTTGGGCCGTGGGGGCTGAGCTCGCCCCAGCCGGCTCGGCCAGGCCTCGCGAGGACGACCGGGCAGGAGAAGCATGTGCGTCACGGTTACCCTCCTTCGCGGGCAGAGGCGCTGCCACGGATGGAACCTCAGGAGCCCCCTTTGGCTTCTTTGCTGCGGGCGCCAGTCTATCCAAGAGATGCGGACGTCAAGCCTCAGAAGCGGAGCAGAAATAAAGTCAAGAATCGAACACTTACGGGTCGTCGCCAGTGAGCTCAAGCGTCCTCCAGTCAAATTTGAAGCCTGAAAGCTGGCTGGAAGGATCAACCTCGGGAAGCTTGGAGGCGGAAGGTGCGTCTGCGGTTCGCCCCGGGGCCGGGGCAGACCCGCGGGAGATCAGCCCGGTCCTGTCCTTCTTCGGGATCGGGGGCGAGCTCCCGCCGTCCTGCTCGTTGTCGTCTTCGCCGTCATCCTCGTCGTCATCGCTCGGAGAGAGGCAGAGAACGTGGGACCTGCACCGGGGGAGGGGAGCCCTCGACTCTCCGTCAGTCGCCTCGGAGTCAGGCCCTTTTCCCCGCTCCCCTCCTTCCTCCTCTTCGCTGGAGTCGTCGGAGGGCACGTCCACCGGCTCCTCGGGAGTTTCCATGGGCACGGGCCCATCCCTGTTGAAGACGGGCATGGACTTCACTACCAGCTCCCAGTCGTTGCGGAGGAACAAGGGCGTAGGAGCGCCCTCCAGCCTCGCCACGTTGCCCCCGACCAGAGACTGGAGAACCGCAGCCAGGTCTCCGTCGGCCAAGGCCGCGGGGCTCGGACGGGGCCTCCACATTGGAAGTGAGTACTGACAAAGCGGAGCCAGCTGGTGCTCCAGGAACTCCCTCAGCAGCGACGCGCCGGTCAGCTTCGCCGCCGCCATGTCGGTCGGCCTCAGATCCGCGTCCATCTTCTCCAACACCATCTTCGCGCGGGGATCCGCGAGCTCCGCTCGACCCCAGTCGCCGGAGCTTGTGGGCTGCTCCATGGGCAGGATCAGCCGAGGGTGGATACGCCCAGCATCCACCAAGATCCACTTGCTCCTGAAGCCCTCAATCCTCTTCCCAGGGTTCGAGATGGCAATGGCGCCACCGTACGCGATGAAGCTCGCGCACGCGGAAGCAGGACCGCGAGAGGTCCGGAGGTAGAAGTAGTGGCGCAGTAAGGCCACTGAGGGCTGCACCCCAACGTGGGCCTCGCAATAATAAGCAAAGAATGCTAGGAGAAGGACGGAGTTGGGATGGAGATGCAGAGCCTGTAGCTTGTAATGGCGGAGGACAGACAAGAAGAACTCGGAGAAGGGAGGCACCAGGCCAGCAACAATGGCACTTACGAAGAGCGGATAAAGGTGCTCCTTTGACCCTCAGGGGTGGCGGAGCCGGCCTTGAACACCTTCGCCCCATCGATGCCCCGCGCCGCCATCCGGCGCAACCGAGCAAGGCTCGCCTCCGACACGTTCGGCGAGTCCAGGGCAGACGAGTACCAAGCTACGGCCGGGGGCTGGCGAGGCGCCATGGCTTCCTAGGTCGCACGGTTAGAGCAGATCTGGAAATTTCGGAGGAAGGAAGGAGAGGCGCAAGAAAGGGGATCTGAGCAGCAACCGGGGAAAGCAAGAAGCAGGGCCTAGGCGGATGCCACTCCTTTATCAATTCGCGCGGTTGCTAAGGCGCCCACGTCCAGTCAACCGCCACGCGGCGCCCAAGGCCGCATGCTGTTAGGGCCCGCGGCGCTTCGCTCTTGCCCTTTCGTCTCCCTGCACGGCCAAGTCCGGGGGCGCCTTGGGCCCGGGGGCTACTGTCGGCGTTCTGGGAACGGGGGTCCCCAGACTTGCCTGCCTGCGGCCTGCGACGTGGCTTAGAGGGGGGCCCAGCACGGCCCGTATTCACCAACACAAACCCAAGACCCTCGCGAGGGGCCAAGCCTCGCGGGGCGGACGACACAGAGCTTCCTCAGGCACGGCCTCGTCAGGCTGGCTCATGAGGAGGCGAAGAGATCAAGGCGGGGTACCTCACGAGGTGCCCGCGACGCAAGCCATGACTACTCAAGGCGCCAGGCGGGTGCCAGCCCGCGCAGCGTCCTCCTTTCCTCTTTGGTGCAAAGGGGGCAAGCGCAGCCGCGGAGTACCGAGGCATCAGGCAAAGGTTGCCATTTCGGTGCAACGAGACCAAGACCAGGAGGACTACGAGACAGAGGTCATCGTGGAGCCCAAGACGGCGTCATCGCCAGAGCTTTGCGCAGACGAAGACTACTTTTGTCAGGATAGCTGATACTTGCTGTCCCCCTTCAAATTATCAAATTAGCCCGCCATTGTTGGCTCCTTCCCGCTCGATATTTGGGAAGAGGACCAGGGCCTCTATAAATAGGACCAGCCACCCACAAGCAAGGGGGGTGAGTGAAGAGTTGGAAGTAGGAAGGGAAGAGTCGTTAGAGAGGATTCGATCAGAGAGAGAGAGATAGAGAGAAAGGTGACTGAACTCTTCTCAGCAGTTCATCCCCCAGCCAAGAACAGACCCTCGCGAGGCTGTTCTTCCTTGTATTGTTCATATTGTTCATCATCATCAGCCCAAGAGGCAATCCACCACACCACACACTGGAGTAGGGTATTACACCACAACGGTGGCCCGAACCAGTATAAACCCTGTGTCTCTTGTGTTGTTCTTTCCGTAGTTTAGATCCTAGCATGGCGGAGGGGTGCAAGTAGGTAGGAGGCGAAATCTCCGCGCGCACCCCAGTGTTCGAACCTCAAGGGTCTGCCGGAACCCGAAATCCGACAGGGGCCATAGGTTTCACTAGTGGCTTCTCTCAAGAGCATAAGTATTACAGTGGGTAAACGAATTACTGTCGAGCAATTGATAGAATCTATACCTATACTAATTAGAGACTCCCTAAAAATTACCACGTTAATTAGTAATTAGGAGCCGTTAATCTGTTAATCAGTAATTAGGAGCCGTTTATCTGGTGGGGCCGAGTTATTATGGTGTAGATTAATCATACAAATCTTGATGTAATATGTGCGCTCTCCCTCTCTCCCAATCTCTCACGACTCCCCTCTCCCAATATCTCTAGGTCATGAAAAGAAAAAAAATCTTCCTATCCCAATCTCTCACGACTTCCCTCTTCCAATATCTCTAGGTCACCAAAAGAAAAGAAAAAACGATCTGACCAACGATTGGTTGATCTCCAACGCATCTTCAGCCAAACAAAATAGATCGTTCTAGAGGCGCTCTTCTCCTCACGCCCTATGTATGCCGCCGCCATGGCTGCCCCATGCCTTCTATCTCAATCCAGCAAATCAAAATTGATCGATCAAGGGTACGCCATGGCATGGATGGATGAGCCTTCTTCTATCTTCTTTCTTCTTTCATCTAGCTAGCTAGCTAGCAAGTCAGGTACACATCAAAATTGATCGATCAAGGATAGACCATGGCATGGATGGATGTGCCTTCTTCTCTCTTCTCTCTTCTTTCATCTTTCTTCTTTCATCTAGCTAGCTAGCTAGCCAGGTACACCATATAAGTATGTTCTGGTACGTCTATAAATATGCAGTATGCATCATGCCATACGTATGTCTCTGCTAATTACCAAGTAGTATTACCATGTATGATCTATATATGAGCCGATAGCCTCATATAGAAGCTCTTCTCCTTGGGCGTCATGCACGACGCCGTCGTAGCCGCCGACAACTAACGATTCTCTGTTGTATGTCTCTAGATTAGAACATCATGGTGTTCTGCATGCAACAACATAGAGGCCGTAGGATGGAGAAAGGTTCCCTTGATTCCTCCCACCCACACATCCTTAATTATGTTCCCTTGATACCCAGCTTACTCTGCTTATGATAATCAGATGGATAAAATCATGCATGCATCTAGCTACCTGCATCACGTATAACTTAATATACGGAGATCAGCTAGGAGATTAGTTGTCGGGGGCTCTACTTTCCTTCACCTGCTGAAAAAATCAAGGTAATTGAATCAAGTTGGTTTGATCGGCTATATGTGAAATACACGAGAATTCATTAACTCAATTAATTTATTCCTTAAGCACACATGTGGCAGATCAGATTGAGGCTGGGATGCTAGCGCGGAATTGCATTGATGATACCGATGGCCATGATCAATCAAAAGTACACGGACGTGTTCAACCCAGTTGCAGTGCCGTAACGGCAGGCCGTTACCACTTAGACGGAGGCCTAGGTAAGGCCCACATGGTGAGAGTATACCCTGTATGTCGCTGCATGGCAGAATGACTCAACGAG
This sequence comes from Triticum urartu, assembly GCF_003073215.2. NCBI lineage: Eukaryota > Viridiplantae > Streptophyta > Magnoliopsida > Poales > Poaceae > Triticum > Triticum urartu. The sequence continues at coordinate 483,534,645 of NC_053028.1, forward strand.
AGGATAAGGAGAAAATAGATACGAGAGAGGCACACGAACATATTGTACAGGGCTACAGGCCACACACGCGAACTGGTACCCATGGATCTTGCTGGGACAAACGAATGGTGTGGCATCCAATTTCTAGGTTAGACGATCGATGTGCATGCTTTGGTTCTGTGTTCTTCACATCAGCAACGGACAAGAGCGGCCTATGATGGAGTCGGAACAAAAATCCCCAAAACAGTTGTACGTCCAGCCTATGCTATTGTATCATTTGAGGAGAAAAACTGCTTTGAAAATTGAGATCGCTCCAGATGGTACGAGATGTTTCACTTCTCATACTTATTTTTCTATTTTTCTGAGTTTTAATTAGTGGTAATTCCATTTCTTCCATTTTTACAGAATGGTATATACATTACATAAAAAAATTATAGCCCGGGAAAGCAACGGAGGCCTAGTAGTCTGGACCTAAGGGGCATGACAACCTGGGATTGTTCAGGGCAGTGCTGCCGGACGCGTTGTTCCGCAAACCACACCTGTCACCGTTCAGTCCAATAGACCAGGAAAATCAGGACGTCATACATGCACTTGAGGTATGCAACCATAATGTACATAGCAATTTCAATGTATGTAATACATGCATTTATGCAAGCGTGTGTATATATATATATATATATATGCATGAACCGAAGTATGTGTTGGTTGATCTGTGAGGGGTAGACTACAGCAGGTACAGTTGAAAAAATATGATACAGTACAATTTACAGATTGAATTTTCACAATATTTCCTTTAAATTAAAAATCTCTATTCTCTACCTTTGTAGTACTCCTCTGTCTCAAAAGAGTACTAGACAGTGTGATATATATGATGCAATAATTATGGTAGACATGATTGCAAATATTTAGATTTTGTTGGCAACTACTTTCATTCTGGTCAAAGGTGAAAGCATACTAAATCTTTTGGTTGGACCAAAGTTTCAGGTAAGCATCATGGTTCTTCGGATGGTTAAAATCTGTACATTGTAATTGTCAACATGATTTACACCTTTGGTAATATATTAACAAATCTTCAGTTATAAGACATCGATGTATTATGTACTTATATAGGACAGATCAACGAAACACATGCAAGTCATGGAATTTACATGATTTGACACATTAAGTTCTGAACTTGGTGTATGGAGAAGATTAGACTAACCAAATTCGTGAAGAATTTATCACAAAGTTTGGTAGATGAACATTAATTGTCAATGTTAGAAAAATCTACTACATAAATTAATCTATTAAGATGTCATTTTGATTCTTCATGTTAATGGGGGATTTTGACATCCCCGGAGCCATGGAAATAAAAAAAGATGTTATGAATTCCTTACAATTAGAGTCACATTTCTTATTCTGCTGCATATATAAATATTTTTGTACATACAAAGCAGAGAGAAGTGATGTGCACAGCAACTTGCATAGTGTTGAAGAAGAAAAAACTGATTTCGCAATTGAAAATTTCTATAAAGCTAAATTGCATAGTGTCGCATATTTACCAAGTATGTCATTTTTATGTTCAATTCTTGAATGCTATTTTGTTTGTAAATTTTGTACTATTACCAGCAATTATATCTATGTACCATTGCTAGCATAATTTATCAAAGAAAGTATGAGATAATGATTATTGTAAAGCAAGATATTACTTGAACATATTAAGAAGATATAGTACTATAACTAACTTTTAAGTGTCTTAGTTATTATATTATAGACACTAAATCATTTCGTTCAAATATCTAACAAATAATTAATCACTCATTTTGATTTTACCTTCCATGTTAACATTGTCTTAACTCAAACTTTCTGAACTTTGACTGCGTTTATAGGAAATATTATTAATGTCTGCAATACCATATCAATATATAGATTTCTCACTGAATATATTTTCACATCATCTATACATATTTTTTATTGTAAACTTTCACATTGTTCTCTATAAAATTTTTATTTATAAAAAACCTAATATCAATGTAAATTGTAACGGGGGAACTATAAGAACTAGGCCGTCCAAACAGGCCACTTGGTGAATTTAAATTGATTAGGACATATAATTCTAATTCTCACTCGACTTTGTAGGCTAGCCCATGCGAATGCACGGGTTGACGACTAGTTGAGCATAGTTATGGGAATATCTAGCTATGATCATGTATATAGGCATCATGTCCGCGACAAGTAGACCGAAACGATTGTGCATCTACTACTATTACTCCACACATCGACCGCTATCCAGCATGCATCTAGAGTATTAAGTTCATAAGAACAGAGTAATGCTTTAAGTAAGATGACATGATGTAGAGGGATAAACTCATGCAATATGATATAAACCCCATATTTTTGTCCTCGATGGCAACAATACAATACGTGTCGTTTCCCTTACTGTCATTGGGATCGAGCACCGCAAGATTGAACCCAAAGCTAAGCACTTCTCCCATTGCAATAAAGATCAATCTAGTAGGCCAAACCAAACTAATTATTCGAAGAGACTTGCAAAGATAAACCAATCATACATAAAAGAATTCATAGGAGAATCAAATATTGTTCATAGATAAACTTGATCATAAACCCACAATTCATCGGATCTCGACAAACACACTGCAAAAGAAGATTACATCAAATAGATCTCCAAGAAGATCGAGGAGAACTTTGTATTGAGATCCAAAGAGAGAGAAGAAGTGATCTAGATAATAACTATG